>NW_025110507.1:58368-222398 GCF_011392965.1 Frieseomelitta varia | reverse complement strand
TTATTCTTCGTTTCTTTCTTTTTTTTTTCTTTTTTTTCTTTTTTTTTCTTTTTTTTCTTTTTTTTCTTT
The DNA here is from genome assembly GCF_011392965.1 of Frieseomelitta varia. Taxonomy (NCBI): domain Eukaryota; kingdom Metazoa; phylum Arthropoda; class Insecta; order Hymenoptera; family Apidae; genus Frieseomelitta; species Frieseomelitta varia. Next base: position 222,329 of record NW_025110507.1, on the reverse strand, counting down.
TTTTTTTTTTTTTTTTTTTTTTTCGCCGGGACGGAAGAAGCTCCGCCCCCGATGCTATTTCCTTTCGTCCGCGTTTCATTCTCGCCGAACAATTCCATTTATCCGCGGCACTGACGCGCGACGCATTGTTAAACAAGACTATTTGGCAATTTCTCTCTCTCTCTATCTTTCTCTCTCTCTCTCTCTATTTTTTAATATTTCACATTTGGAACGACTATAATGGACCGTTGTTGCGCCGCGATTCACTCGACTTTAATTTAACGAAATTGGGACGTTTCGTATTGATTTCTTCCTTTCTTTTCATCTTTTCTTTTTCTTTTTCATTTTGCTTTTGTTTTTTTTTTTCGCGAGGAAATGAAAAAGATCGAGTCGCATCGGCGAATGAAACGCGTGACGACAAATTGTAATTAATCAAGATTTCGCTCGGCGAATTTCATCGGACGGAGGCAGAAATTTTTGTACGCCGGTGCTTTGATAAAATAAAATGTATCCTCGTTTCTTTTTGAAAAATGTTGAAATATTTTTAATTACCGAAATATTCTTCGTCAGAAGATGTTCGTTTGGTCGTTTTAACGGGCTAATTTTTAGTTTATCTGGGTGTCGAGTTCTTTCTCTTGACGAGGATGTAATCTATGGTGATTTTAATTTTCGAATTGAATACCACTCTTTGCAAATGATATATTCTACGAAAGTAAAAACTACACTCTCCAACGTATACCTCATCGCCTATCATGATATTTCGAGCTCTATTTACCTGAATTCCATTTGTTTGAATCGAATTTCAGTCAATGCTTGACTAAATGAACTTTTGTTGGTGGAATCCACTCATTTGAATATGAACTGTTATTACATGAACTCCAATTACACGAGCTACATGCCCCAGGACCGGTTTATATAAATGGAGTTCCTCTGTACATCATAATCTCACAATTAGTTCAGTAATAATTTAATACTAAACGACGTATTATTTGAACATCGAAAGCCAAGTCGTTCTTAATTGTAGCATTCTTACAAGAAATTTCATCGTTACGTAAAACCAAAAAAAAAAAAAGAAAACAAATTCTCGTCCAATTGCAGTATAATTAAAAGTGTAGAATCTTTTTCCACGTACTAACCAAATTACCTAATATAAAATTAAAGGTGCAAAATCTTTTTCCACTTCGACATTTCACCGAAAATCTCTAAAGTTGAAAGTGCAGAATCCTTTTCGAACGTTTCGCTAAAAATCCCACGACGTAAATTCACAATTGAGATCCTCCGTGAAACAGTGCTCTACTTCAAAGCACTACTACCTCACAATGGTCCCGAGGTAGCGAACCAAGCTAGTATATCTTAAAATACTAGTACTAACCGCGGTGAGGCACGCAGCCTCAAACCAAAGGACAAAAACCCAGCGATAGACTCGCGATATTTCCTCTCTCCAGCGACGCGATGAAAAGCCCTCGAGCCTAACATCCACCGCGAGCGTGCTCCTTTCACTCGCCCTCGAGCACAACGCAACGCGCTTCCCCGAAAAACCATCAATCCGAGACCCGAACGATTCGACAGGCAGCAGTCGCCGCCTGATTTCCGTCAAAGCGCTTTCCAGCTGGCGTATCGTTTGTTTCGCCAGCGCGTCTTTCTCGTCGAAACCTACCCAGTCGTACCTGCGCCTCCACTCGAAAGAGACAAAGTAGCGGCTCCAAAGCGGAAGGGAGCGCAAAGAGAGAGAGAGAGAGAGAGGGGGGGGGGAAGGAGGAGGAAAGAAGAAGGCAAGAAACGAAAAATCGAGGGACGGTGATCGACGAGAATCGACGAGAAATGGGGTGCAGAGGGAAGAAATAGAACCCCATGTGGTGGCGTCGCGATACCGGCGGCCAATAACGCTCGCAGACCATCCCCGCCGTTAAAATCGCTTAAACCATCCTTACCCCTTCCCGTCCGTGGGCTAGATTTATCGCGAAAGGGCTTAAAAAAAGAGAAAAAGCGGAGACCAGCGCGAAGAGAGCTGGGCGGGGAAAGATGGTGAACGAAGAGCGACATATATGTGTGTATATATATATATATATATATATATATATTTGGCTGGCTCGTTGGAGTCGTGCTCCTGCGGGGGGTGGCTTTGTGAGCGAGCACCAGAGAAAGAACCAGCCAGACATCGGAGAACGGAGCGATGGGAAAAGCGTTGGTTTCGATATAGAGAGGGTGGATGGAAAGCGAGAAAGAAGAACGAGGACGAGGAGGGAGGGGTGAGGTTAGGGTGATGGTGGTGTTTCGTGTAGCTCGGCAGAGCGGCGAGAGCGAGGGAAACGACAGCAACCACCCCAATTTATAATATTTATCGCCGCTAGCCGATAATGGAATTTCGCCTGGCGCGTTTATGCGCGCGTATATATATATATATATATTTACGGCGTTGGCTGGCCCTCTCTTAAATCCTGAATCGGGACGTATGGCCGGTTTCCACCTTCTCGCGATATTCCTCGTAAATACTCGCTGCTGGCCAAAAACGTTCCCTTTCCCTCGCGCTTTCTGGCCTTTCATTTCTTTGTTTCTTCGTGATCGCTCCATTCTTGCAAAGTTATTTTCCAGTGATTGCGATGGGTTTGGTTTAGATCAGGTTAGGTTCAGGTTAAGCTCTGATTTTGAAGCCAGTTGCGGCGAGTTTGTGAATCATATGGAGATACTTTAGTAAACTTACTAGGTGTTGACTTTTTCACTTGTAAGTTGTAGAATAATTTTGTGATGTCTTCCTGACATCACCTGTCTGAGGTTAAATTAATTACAATTAAGTACGAGAATATCTTCATCATTCTGCGTACGATTTTCTCTTTCCTCTGTTACTAGAAATATTCAAATATTTCTGATGACGTTAGTTTCCACTTTGATCGAGAATTTTCAATCGCGCGTACCGTGAAATTCTATTCCCACCGTTCACTCATGTAATTATACGTTACATTTGTCGAACAGTAACTCTTTAATTTCAACTGTTAATCACATTTACAAATACTTCACCCTCGAATGTATCAACAAAACGTTCGCAAGCCATTCAGAAAGTTCGTTCGAAGGCTGCCTAAAACGGCAAGAGAAGAAGAGTTCCGGCGCGTGGAATAAAGCCGGCGTTGACAAAGAGGAATCGAAACGGCGGTCATCCCGCGGGAGAACCGAAGGAAAAAAAAAAAGAAAGAGAGAGTTTGTCGCGCGGAATTCATTAGTCCAGCGATTCGAAATATTCGTCCGGCGTTGAATGGGGTGGACAAACGCTTTGTCCGCGCGATCGCCGATCCGGACGAGCGAGATCGTCGGTGCGCGTCTACGCCGTAAATCTCGCGGCGGGAACGGCTTATCGATTCGCGCGAACGAAACGGAAAGCGAGAGAGAGAGAGAGAGAGAGAGGGGGGAATGGCGCGTAACGAGCGGCTCGTAAATACGTTTCGTCGCGTATCAACTGTTGTACCGCTTCGTCCGGCCGCAGGTTGCGTACGCCCGGCCCCGGGTGTTTATGCTCGCGCGGATAATGCGCTGTCCCGTTATAAATTCCGGCCTCCTACAATGCAACGCGATCCACGTGTCTATTTGTAACACCGCGCGGCTCCTCCCTTCCTTCTCTTTCGCGGTCATTCGGTGTTGGTTCGCCGTACGTACGTACGTGTCTATTCATCCGCGTTTGTCCATCTATGTTTCATTCTGAGGGGGAGGGAGAGGGGTGGGAAATCGAGCGGGCGGGCGCAAATCCACCGGCCGCAAACTAGATACGTCACGGCGTGACCGGTTCGCTAATTAACCCTTTTCAATTTTCTCTCAAATATTGACGCACGCTGTGTACGTGTACGTGTACGTGTGTGCATGCGTGTGCACGCGCGTTCTCGTCGCGCACTCGTCGCGTTCCAACGGCTTGGAGATTTGGTCGAGCGCCGCGAAATTGCGAGATTTCCGCGCGGCCGCTTCCGAATCGAATCGCCGATCCCCCCCTCCCCCACCTCCTCCGCCCCCTTTTTATTCATTAACGAGAACCGGCTGGCAAAGAGGCCGCCCTCTGCGGACTGTTTGTTCCGGGTACACGGTCACGCGAATCTGGGACATCGGGATCACCCCCTCCTCGACGTTTCTATCGTAATCGGCACGCCCGGGCTTTTGTTCCGTTGCCACGGACACGTTCCTTAATTGCGTATTTAGCGATTCGCGGACGTTTGCCTCGTCGTTTGACGTTTTGCTTTTCGTACGGTTTCGCTTGGCTCGTTACCATCGGCCTTGCGAAACTACCACGATCGTCAGGCAACGAGACGCATTCGGTTTGTTGTTTGGTTCAAACAATTTTTATGCTCGGATTGTTCTCGATACACGAGTTCCATCTCTTCAATTGTACGAGTAGCTCCACCAAGCTTCCACCAACTTGGCCACACTGACGAAAATCAAACAAACGATTCGACGAAACTTGAAATCACTCGAATCATTTCACTCTAACAAGCTACGTTTCCGGATATGAAATACTTATAAACGCAAAGTGAATTTTTCACCGCAATATAATCCGCAAATACCCAAGTTATAAAATACCGATCGAGCATTTCCTTCAATTTCTCAAGAACGATCTCGTTGATATCACGCTCGTAAGTACGAAGAAATTACTGTTAATCTAGTACAAATCACTTAGCTACCATCTATCAGTATTATTTAAGTTCTTTATTATAATATTTGTACAAAATGCATACACACTTATTACACTCTTATATATTTTAAATAAATTCTTATATACTCTTTAATCTCTTTAGACTCTTTACAGTCTTTACACGTGGCTGTTCTCTCCACTCATATAACACAAACTGATACATCTTTTTCTTCACTTTCTTTGTTCTACTACATTCCTTTGTCTGCCTAATGTATGTTCATAATACTGATAGTTAACCTAATCAAACGTAGAATGGCTACACCCATCCGTGTCCTACTATAATACAAATGCACTATATACTTAACACACACTACAAACAAACAAACAAAAAAAAAACAAAAGTAGATGATACATCGTGGTCAACAATCTTTTTAGACTCTTTACACTCTTTACACGTGGCTGTTCTCTCTACGTACGTAACACAAACTGATACATTTTTCTCTTCACTTTCTTTGTTCTACTACATTCCTTTGTCTGCCTAATGTATGTTCATAATACTGATAGTTAACCTAATCAAACGTAGAATGGCTACACCCATCCGTGTCCTACTATAATACAAATGCACTATATACTTAACACACACTACAAACAAACAAACAAAAAAAAAACAAAAGTAGATGATACATCGTGGTCAACAATCTTTTTAGACTCTTTACACTCTTTACACGTGGCTGTTCTCTCTACGTACGTAATACAAACTGATACATCTTTCTCTTCACTTTCTTTATTCTACTACATTCCATTGTCTGCCGCTGCCTAATGTATATTCATAATACTAATAGTCAACTTAATGAAACGTAGAATTGCGTCACCCATCCGTGTCCTACTACAATACAAAATGCACTATATACTTAACACACAAACAAAAAAAAAAAAAACAAAAGTAGATGATACATCGTGGTCAACAATCGTCGCGTGTCAATTCTCAGCGATGAATTTGAAATCGCGTCGAAGACAGCTACGAGCCGGTTGAATAACCTCCTCCCCCCCCCCCCGGTATTCGGTGACAAGAGGATTGTTCGAGATTCTTGCAATCGCGCGCGCACCGAGCGAGGGAAGAAGGGGAATGAACGTGAAGCTAGTCAAGGCGAATTTCTCGATAACCCAAGTTATTAACTCATAAAGGCCGAGTTAAGGCTGGGTTAGAGGACGGAGCATCCCCCGCTATTATCGCGAATTTACATACTCGGCGAGGCAAGGGGTGACGGTGATGAGAAGACGGTTGAGGCCAACCCTCTCGTCTGCTCGCAAACCCCCGACAGCGCGCGTCATTCTGCCCGCTCCGCGACAATAAAACCTCCGGTATAATGATTTAATGTAAACGGTGTTGGCTGTCGCGGGGCGGACGGCGAACGTGAAAATCTGCACCCGGGTTGATTAACGACCGACGTTCGTGAGTATCGATCACACTTTGCTCGCCGCGGCGTGTAGAATCGTTGTCTGCAGGGGATCTTGAAAAAGGAGGCACCGGGAGGCAACTGTGCGGTGACATTAGTAAATTGCTGTCGCGTGGTGCTATTGGTACAAGGTGGAGAGAGTAGAATGTTTCTTGCGTGTTGGTCGTCGTACCTGTTTCTCGATCGATAGCGCTTCTTGCGGCGAGTAGTGGGAAATCAGATTGAGTAGATATTTTTCAGTGGAGTCGGATTTTTTTTTTTTTTTTTCAATGATTGATTTTGAGCTTCAGTTTTTTTTCTTTTTAATAATTTTAGTGGTAATTGATAGTGTCAGTAACGCTACTGAAGAAATCTCAGATGAAATAGTATTTTAATAATGTCAATAGTATTTGTAGTTGACAATTTTGGTAACAATTAGTAATGTCAGTACTAATGATTGTGTGTGTGTATACACTATTATATCCTTAATCTTTAATTAATATATAATATTTTATTGATCAATATTAATTAAATGGGAGATGAGGGTAAATTATTTTATGAAAAATTGTCCAGAAGTTCTTCACGTTATTTCGAATCAATTCGCTTGTTTAAAATTCATTATTAACACTCTTGTCGTAATTAATAGATGCAAGTACAAATGTGACACTACTTTACAACCTTAGAGTTTTATATAAAAAAATAGGCAAATACTGAAAAATGATTCCTGCTGTTACCTTCGATATAATTTACTAAATATTTACGAGAGAAGGAAATAATTTCGCAAACAATGAGAAAGACAAGTAATTTCACATCTTCTGCTCGAAAGATAGTATTCTCGTCTCACAGTGTCAGAGTTGCGTTTCCAACGTTGATCCTCTGAAATATCGCGCGGTTCTCGTCTCACTCAACTTTAGATAAATTTGCGATTATGATGGATACTTCAGGTTCCTCGAACGCGCGGAGAGCATTTCACTTTCGGAACAATTACGCCGGCAAAGGGGAGCAACTTTTAACACACTTTTCCCTTTATGGTCGTTATAATGCCAAAGTAACGCGGGCCACGCCCGCGTAAACAACTGTGCTTTACGGCGTAGGTTTAAGACGTAAGTTTTTCATGGCTGTCAGTAGGCCCCTAACTGGATTGTATTAACGCATTCAGGCGCGTATTTACTGCGAGTTAATGGATCTCACGTAACATTACCGAAACTTGCACGAGATATGTTTCCAAGAAGGTTCTTTTTCTAAGAAACGAAACAAAAATCTCGAGATAGTGTTACCTTACGTATATAAGTTGCGTTATAAATATTACGTCAGTTAATCTTTACTAAATTAGCAGTTCCTGATAACTAAAATTTATTTTTTAATATTGAGACTGTGAAAAGATTTTTCATCGTTACGTCACGTTATGATAAATTACTGCTTTCGTGGATCAAAGAACGTTTATAGAGTTGGAAAATTTTCTGAAACTTCTGAAAAAGATAAATCAAGTTATGAAGTATGATCGTTTTCACGCGTGAATTCAAGTCTCGGAATATTTTCTGAAATACTTTAAAATACCTTTCGAAAAATTTATAAATGTTGCGAATCTTTATGGACATTTATAGAAGCAACCTAGAAATTAAATTTAAAAAAAAGTGCTTTATACTCTTCTTTTGATTTGAATAACTAGACCTTTATGCAAAATCATGCAATTAAAAAAAAATCGTACCTGGGTAGAAAATCGTTTCACCGAATCTACCAAATATTACAAGAAAGTACTACGCTTCGAATATTTTATGCATTATGCGATAATGTATCTTTAAATTTCCTACAAATGCAGTCTGTTAATAACAATAACAATTAATCTGCGTTTCGGAGAAAATTAATTTTCAATTAATTCGCAATTTTTCACAGCGACCAGATTTCGTCCGCGTGTTTATCAAACTCGTCGATCGCGCGTCTAATTTCTCGCGTGCAAGAATAAGTGGCGAGGGGAAAAAAAAAAAAAAAGAAAAGAACGAAATAGACGAGAAAGGAAAAAAAAGGAAAAAAACAACAGACGCAATAAGAAGAACAGCGTACGATACAATCGGAATAAAGACAAAGAACAAACGAGATAAGGGGGACAGAAAGAAAGGACAGCGATAAAGGGAGGGCGAGCCCGTTGAGATGTGAAATGGGTTTAATTAATCTCCGCCTAATTGTGTCGGAGACCTGAGATTTCCAGGGACGTATTAATTTATGCCGCCAAATTATGCAGGCCCCGGCAGGTGAACGCTTCTGCCATTTCTCGTCCGGATTTCGCCAAGATTCGCCTTGTAATTGGGGGAGGAATGTTCGAACTAACTCGGGCTCTCCTCATTTCTTTCTCTTAGTTTCTCTTGTGCGATATTTTCTACGACGGTTTAAAAATCAATGTAATCGCGCGAATGGAATAATTGTGCAAAGCAAACGAAACGCGAGACGTCGTGTGAAAAAAATGTTTCAGCTAGAATGTTATTTTGATAGAGAACAGGAGTTTGAAGAAAGTGATGTTTCAACGTTTCGTACATTGATATTTTGATAAGACGAAGTAAAGTAAGAAAATATAAGTTTACTTTAAATTAAATTAAACTAAACACAACACATTTTAACTATTGTGGAATTTACAGTATTGTATTTGATAGTTTTTGGAAAACCTGTACTATGTACATACACGAAAGGATACATACATCACTTTGAAAAAATGTTTGTGCGATACCATGATGTATGAAAATGATTACGGTTTCATATTCATCTACGAAACGCTGTAACTTTGTCCATTCTTGCAGATTCAACTTCAAAATCTCTGTAGAAGCAGTTAAAGTGTAAATTGTCATCTGTCTAAAGAGACAGCAGAATCACGAGATACAAATGATCATTGAAACAATCGTACGGATACAACTAAAAACAGGCGAGACAGTAATGAGAAGTAAATTTCTACTTTGCCAATTACACCGCGTATTTAACCTGTTAGTCCTCAAAGGCCACCTAGTCCTTGCACCACAATGCTTCCTAAACCGATCAACGATCAATAATTCCCTTTGCCGTCAGATCAGAAATGCCTAATACCATCTTTCGCCACACGCTTCATATCCCATTCAGAAAGGGCCGCAACACTCGCTCAATCATTCGCTCGCGAAATTAATAAGATCAAGTTCGCCATCTAGTTCGCCATCGTGTCGCGTAACTGAATGATAACGCGAGGCAAAGAAGCTCCCCATTAGCCAAGATTTCGGCAAGATTTTCATGAAAAATTTCCACTCGCGCGAGACAAACGCGGCGACGACGACAACAACGACGAAAGCGAGCGTGGAAGCGAAAATGGCGAAAAGACTATGCACTTGTGATCGTGAAACCGGCGGACGTGTGAGTAAATTGGTGCTCTTATCGTGGACGAGTGTGCAGCCAAGAGATAGCGGCCGGCACGTCAAAGAGAATAAGCGATCGATACTCGATGGCCCCTTTGTCGAGGGATTAGCTCGCGGCTTCTCTACGTGCACGCCGAACGGAGAGGCTTGAAAGGGAGGAAGACGAGCCAACAGAGACCAGAGAAATCCTTGCACCGAGCGTAAACTGCGGCCGCTCGGCCACCGGGAACCGCATTACATCGCTGATCCCAGACAAAAATTGTTTCCCTTCGAACAACTATCGAAGGGGAATCGCACGAGGATCCGGCAAATTGTTGTTGTTGTTGTTATTGTTGTTGTTGTTGCTCGTGGAAGATGAGTAGGGAAAGTTTCGACGAGGTGATTCCCCACATTTTCATACGTGTGTGTATGCATTGTATGACATTTTGGACTGAAGTAATGTTCAAAATATATAAATTAACTTGACGATTAGTTGTTATATGAAAATTCGTAGGTTTGTAACTTTCGATTAACAACTGATTGAAATAAAAGTTATATTTAATTATGCAAAATTTAATTATACACAGAGATCTAATCTAATCTTTTAATTTTGCCTATTTATCTGTGAGTGAGTAGACAAGTCAGTTGTAGCTGATTGAATGGAGTTTATTACAGGTCATCTGATCTTTTGGAGTAGACACGTCTGATTTAAAGATAGATAAATCATACAGATAGTTTTATTAGACGAATTTGTCTAGATCTGTAATTATTGTAATAATCATACTAGCAGTGATCCAGTGTTATAAAAATTTTAAAACTTCTAAATCAGGCAATCAAGTACTCTAATTGTTACTAATTAAAAATCGTATCATATTTGTAACACTCGACGCGTCAAAAATAAAAAAAAAAAAAAAAGAAAAAAGTTCCCGCGTGAACATTTCAATTTTACAACAAGATAACTCGCTCGTTCGAAAGTAACAAGCATCCGCCGTTTAATTTCAATTAACTACAGTATCCGAAATATTTTTAATATAACGATGGATAACGATGCGAAATATTCGTATCGGCCGGCGCGTTTCAACATCGTTTGCTCGTCGTACGCCGTTCGCGGAGATATTTTGTCTGGAAAAATTGTTTTCGCAGTTTTACGTCATTTCAAGAAGGCAAAGCCCGTCGTCGAAATGAATTCCTGCACTTTTAACGCGCAAACGGCACGACAAGTATCCGGAAAGGAACGAAGTTAAGCCAGCAACGCGCCGTTTCGTTATTTCGTGATGAAGGCACTTGCAGTTAAATGGAACGAAGAAATGGTATCTCGAGTTGTTCCTTCATTTCTGTTCCGTGCCTTTCCACCTTTCACGGTGTTACACTCCAACTGCAATTTTCCCTTTTTCCCCGTCACTTTTGTCCCTTCAGAGAACGTGCCCTTAATTAACGTTCGAGGGGGGGGAAAAAAAGGTCCATTACCGCGCGTTTTATGCGCTGTTGCGCGTGTAACTTTGTCAAGTGAAAGCTATTTCGGATTTTTAAGATCCGAACGATCTTTTCACGAAATTCGAAAGAAGCTTGACGCAAAATGTTTTAACATTCCGAGGGAGACCTCAAGGATAATTAATTAATTTTAATTAAGGCGCGTACATTCTAACATTAGATTTGAACAGAGTATAAAACTTTTGCCAAAGGGATCAAGAAATGAAAAACACTTTTCGCAAAGAATAAAATCCAAAGGAGTTACAAATCGACGATTCAAATGATTTTATATTCAAACATCTCTCTCACAGTTTTCATTTTACGTGGTACATACTACACCTAGCTGCGATTATTAAACACAAGGTTCACATTTGGCGAAAGATTCTTCGGCCGACAATTTCTATTTATCCCATTCCAGAATTTCATCAAGCTTCCTACATCTCGCGGGCCATTTTCGAAAAATACTTTTATCATCATTCCTACGGACAAGGGGCGTTCCGTTCTCCGTTCGAAAGATATAGCTGGAAGATGAAAGCGGGACGATAGCAAGATTGAAAAGAAACGAGAATTCCGGGGGACATAATTCTCAGAAATGGAAAGGGCCGAAGGCTTTTATTGACCGCGAGAGGACGAGGTTACGTTGACACACGTTACCTTTCCAACGTCCGATGACGTTACTCTTTTTCCACCGTGGCTTTCATTTTATAGATGGATCGCCGAGGTTTACGTCCGCGCGACGAACAAAACGCAACTCTTCCCTCCTCCCCGTTCTCTATCTATTCCGAGAGCCAATCCGTTTCCATCGGACTAGAATATCTATCTCGAGACTTTTGCAACACCCGGTGCGCGTAATTCGGTAATACTTGGCAGAGAAATAGAAACTGTCGAATTAGTAATCACGCTGATTAATCGAAATAAATTACTGTACCTTGGATGCTTGCAGTCTGTGCGACATTGCACTTTGAAATTTCTTGTAAATTTACGAAAATCCGCGTTCATCTCTGTATAATTGTTCTATTTATGGCTATTTTTCTCTAATCGTTCAGTTACTATTTAATGCCTGAGATAAGCGCTTTCTAAAATTCTATCAACTCGTAAGAGAAGGTTATTACACAATGAGCGGTCAATCTTTCGCTAATTTCGATGCAGATATTGACCACTTGCGCTGGCAACTGATTGCGGACCATAACGAGTGACCAAATCGTTTACAATAATTCGTCGCTTTCATTTTGAACTCGTTGGCGTGATATCACTGGATAGAAATCATCGAGAAGCAATAAATTCATTATTTGTTTCACTTGAATATAGTTAAAACTGAGAAAATATTGCAATTTTGGGACAAAAAATTCTCGACGTGAGTGGCACGTCGTTCCAGCGCAAGAGGTCGATGGATATAAATTTGGATATACGAAGGAAGAAATCGAACGATTTGGTTTACGTGGCGTAGAGAAACATAAACTGCTCGTCTGGCACGTCTGACCATGACATTCCACACCTATTACACGGCTCCGTGAATTCTGGCGAATCCTTGAACATACTCACGCAAATATTCAAATACCGATGCATCATCCAACGAGTTACAATTAACATCGGCTGCCAAATAACGCCATTAATATTCCAAATGCGCGGCGTTCCCCATTCATACGTAAATGAATTATTCTCGCAGTTGAATCCCGGGACTATAAATTTCCCCCAGGTGTTTTCTTTTTTTCGAAGTCGAGCCGTAATAACGTTCCGCGATCGGCCCACGCCTATCTCAAACAAATCAACGAGTCTCCATCGCTCGTAAAGACCGTTCGTTCGTTATTAACTCGGCAAACAGCGAGTATCACGGAAGACCAATATTTTACGCCGGGAATACTCCGGCAGAAACTTCGATCGTATCCGTTTTAGAGTTTGCCTTCCTCCGCTCGATCCTTCATCGTCTCGATCCGTATTTACACCCGGCCTCCGGTTCGGAATTATTATACAACGTTTCATTCCGTAATGATTCCGGTCGGATCTTCGATCCACCCACGGAGATAAGTATAATATGCAGCGCGATTAACTTCCGTCCGAGTGGGCCGCGAAATGATCAATCGCAGAAACCAAGTAACAGTGTTTGGAGAGCCGTTCTCGTGAATTCAAACAGAGAGCAACGAACGTAACGAAAGGAATTTCCTGTTTCTTTTTCTGCGAGCATGTGTTGAGAAATTTCTGCATTATTTCTCGCAGAATAATTTGACAGTTGACGACATCGAGAAATTGAGAATCATCGATCGTGAATTGTGATGATAATTTTAATTAAGGTGCTCGTACATTTTACGTAAAGAGATTGAGAAATTTAGTGATTGGTCAGAAAATGAAAAAAATATTTATAAAAACACGGAATACTGTACCTTAAGACACTAAGTTGGGTAATCTTCATTCTGATAAAAATAATATTCCAGAATAAACAGAATGCACATAAGAAATTTAGTGACTGATCAGAAAATGAACAGAGAATACTCACAAACACAGAAAGCTACCCTATTGTATTATTCCTTCAGTAATAAACTCATTTTCTCAATCTGAAATTAAAAGAATTCCTAAATCGCAATAACGCGTTCCATTTAGATGCATCGACATTACGTACGATTTAGATATATATCGATATTAGAAAAAGTCCATCCCTCAACGTTATAAAACCAAATTAAAGAATTCGTCAAGGCCTCCTCTCCACTTACCGCGATGCTCCCCATCTCCCTTGCACGGGGATGCTAAATCCACGGACCTAAATATCAAGTATCGCGATCGAATAATCGATGAAAAAGTCCCACTAAACTAGGAACCCGCACTCAGCCCAGTTTCCATTAATACTCCGGCCACTCTCGCGTTAACAAAGCATCGGGGAAGAATGCAGGAGCGCGTGGCTCGTGCAAAATTCCCAATTATAACCGAGAGGGACCCCAAGCGCGTGCTCTCTCTCTCTCTCTCTCTCTCTCTCTTTCTGTCTGTTTCTCACTCGCGTACATCCAACCTCGGGCTGCATGCACGCTCGCCATCGACGATGGTTCCGTGGAAACCGAATGCGGAGCCGGCCGATCATTTTCGACTGGAGAAGTTCGAGCACCCTCGCAGTTTCGAGAGGTGGATTAACGAGTTTCCTCAAAGCGGGTTCTCCCTCAAAGCGAGGAAGGGGGCGAGGGAAGGGAAGCGAGAGAGGGGAAGCGGCGGGACAGGCACTGTCAGAGATTCCGGGGAATGACAAAGTCTCGAGACGATCGTTAAATCCATTCGTAGCTCGGGGAAACTGGTCGCTTTGACTGATGGGAGACGTCGCGGTTAGAACAAATCACTCTTGTCGCTAATGCCTTGGATGTTGTTCCCCACCCCTCGGAACGCGCGGCGTCGCGTCGCGAAACTACGTTGCCTGCGAAACGACGAGCAAACCGGCGCCATTGAGGAATCGTGTATCCTCGTTTGACGGAGTTGCGTACCGTTTTTCAACGGCGAAGTTTCACGTTATCCTACGTAGCTCATTTTGTACAAACGACTGATCGATGTAGACCGAAGAACAATTGATATTCTTGCGACGTAGAGAAGGAGAACTTGCACGGTGAAAATGAATTTCTGTGCGACGAGAATGAAACTCCAACTTTGGAATTGAGAATTATTATTTGCGTGAGATGTAGATCTGAATGGTTCTTTGGCTTTTAACGGTGAATGATTTTTATTTGTAATAATGGTGGATAAATTGATATCAACGATACGATGATAAGCGTTACAAAAATTTAAGCCACGTCAGTCTAAATAATATACACCACTACAAAAGTCTAGGCACACGTTCTACGTGTGTTGTATTAAATAACTATCTCAATATTTCACCGAATTTTCATCATCGTTAATACTACCAAGGACTAAAGCATAGAATTTTCATCAGAAATATTAAACTGTAAGAAGATAGAAATACAATAGAATACAGAAACTTTTATTCGTGTATTTTACAAAGAAAAATACATTGTTTTGCACCTGTAATGTATCTAAAAAAAAATTACGAATTAATCATTTTGACCACTTAGATAGTTCTAGTGTCAATTCCACCAAAATCCACTAATTCCTCACAAACTTCATACAACTAACCATTGCCATCGCCATTCATACAACTGACCAATTATTTTCCCCGTGAGGAACGACATATATGTCAACCCTTATCCCTTTCTCCATTATCAATCTTCACTTCAGAATCATGTTCACAGCCAGCAACCCGCTCGCCCTCGAACTTTCAAACACGACCAACCTTCCTCCTTTTACCTAAGGAAAATCAAACCGAAGCTCTCTCTCTCTCGCCTCAACGTGCGATTCATCATCCCTGGCTTCAATAAAACAGGCCTAATGAATACGTCGTACTACCGAACGATCCATTGGCTGGCCTATCGCCACTTGTTGCTACGACGTGTCTCGAATGCCACTTCCGTCGTGTGAGAAACCACGATATATCCCGCGTCTCTACCTGCAACGTGTCCAGCAACGTGTCCATTGAACGCCTCGCCCGTGCTCGCGTGCTTCCATCAGCTCAGTAGGATTCTTCGGGCGTGTTTGGCCCGCGGCCAGAATGCTGACTAACCCCGCTATACTCTGGTCAATTATACGTATTGTTATCTTGGCAGAAATCGTCGGGTATTTTTGGATAATTAGACTCAGCTGCTGACACGAGGCGGATGATATGTGGTGGCGGGCACCGACGATGCGGTTGCATCACGTGCGCGATTCTCGGAACGATTTTATGGAAACTTCGAGCGGGAAACAGCGCGAGGCTGTGCGTTTGTTACGAGACGGGTCGATCCAAGTCGGGCGATATTCAGATTTGCGGGACGATAGTCGTCGTCGTCGCAGTCGGGCTGCCAGACGATTTTCGATGGAAACGGACCGGCGGCGAGACGTTTTTATCGTGACAAGTGGTATTTTTCATCCACTGTGTGTGGTTTATTGTCATTCGGACACGGTGTGGTCTGTGCCAATTGCCAACCTGTGCCAACGCTCAGCGTCAGATATAAAATCGAGCTGGTCAGTTCCCTCTTCGATTTCATTATCAGATTCCACTTGCTGTTTATGCAAGTCTAGATTTTTATAAATCTATCCGTAATTAAATTAAATTCCTTTCGCCTGTTGAGGATTTTACGTTCTTAAATTTTTTGCAATTGTACGTCTGTACATTGATTATATTAACTCTACAGATTCATCTACCAAACTCCGTACTCAAGAATTATACAAGAACGTTGCATAGATTTTTTTTAAGGCGATCCTGTTGAAATTTCGCAAGATTTCATTAATACGACGTCTGCAATTCATAATCCTGTATCTTCCCGCTTAGCGTTGTATTCCATCTTGTAAGCATTCCCTCGAAAGTTCTGCATGATTCACGGATACACATCCGGTGTCCCTTAAATTTATCATAACTTTACGCGGCAGTCCTACGTGGAACTCGCCCTCCTTGAATTTCATCCCTCCAGGCGTAATTGCCGCTGGCATAAGTGGTCCCTTAATAGTACTACGTGTCATCACACCGCCAACAAACTTCCTGCCTCGTGTCGCGCAATTCATATTGTATAACACTCGCACGTTCGTCACGCGTCGGAAGAAAAAGGAAAAAAATTCAGTCGAGGATCTTCGCAGAGACATTTGCATGTCTGATCAGTTTCTTGGTATATCCGATCTACATCTCAAATTGCGAAACTCCGTTTGAGACTTTTAGAAGATATTATGCGATAAATTCCATCATTAACTCCTCTTCAGGGACGAACGTTTTAAGACGAAGAAGGAACGATTCAATTGTTTGTAAAAGCAAGTTTCTTCTGATTCTGTTTTCATTGCTGAGGAATTCTATTAAGTAAACAATTTTTTAATTTAAAAAAAAAATCAAACGTACATATATGTGTTTGCGTCTCTGAGGAAGTTGAGGACTTCACACAGTTCAATTGTATGTTTGTAACCTAGTGAATTATTTGTTAGGCAAGCAAGTTACCCGCAATGATAGAATCATCAGTTTCTATTTGACAAATATAAATACAAATCAATTTCAAGCCAAAATGAAACGACAGCTAAATTACGAATTTTCCCAATCGAACTTTCGAAAACAACTCGTTCAAATCTCCATTCACGATTCTAACAACCGATTTCCAATCGCCAATAGCCCGTACACAATACCAAGCCTACAAGAATCCCTCCTAACGGAAACAAATCCTCTCGCGCGCTCTCCAAAACCCAGATCTCGATCTGCAAGATCGGCTATCACGAGGAATCGGCTGTTGCACGGTTCGCCGGCTCTGGATGGTTTTTCGCGGCAACATACGGTCTCGACAGGCCAACGACGAGGAAAGACAAAGAGAATCAGAAAGAGAGAGAGAGAGAGAGAGCGAGAAGCATACAACAGACAGGCTAACCGGCTCAGAGAATCGCGAGAAGCGGACGAAATCTAGCTATGGGGTTGTGCTCGCAGGCGAGAGGCGAGACCTGGCCTGAGCTCTTCTGCACTTGGCGTGAAAGGCTGTTAGCATAGGAATGGGTCAGCCTCGAGTGGAGTGGTCCATTGTCGGGTCAGCCGTTCGTAGAAGTGCCATCGGCCTCCGAGTGTCGTATATACTCACGGAGAAAGAACACCTAAGCTCTCTCTCGTCCCCTCGCCTAGTCCTGGCGGTCGTCGTATCGAGAGAAACGGGACAACAATGGACGAGAAGAGCCACGTCGGTGTCCCGGTCGGCTGCTGGATTCTCCTTGTTACACAACCCTGTGCCACCATTGTCCCCGGCTGTTTGCGCTTTGCCGCGCCCGTGCGCGACGCCTGCCACTCGTTCGCTTCTCCTCCACCCATCCGCCCGCGCTTCTTTCTTCAACGACCACTCGTGAAATGGTTATCCGCTATGGTTTAGAAGTCGCACGGAACATCATTCCCCCCCTTTCTCTGTTTCTGTTAAACGACACATTGCTTCCCTTCTCATTTCTTGTTTCTTTTTTCTTCGTCGTCGTATCGATACGCTTGAATTGCGAATCCTCCCCCCTTGCGAAGGGTGGTCGTCCTGGATCGTCTTTTGAATGTGTGCGACGTCTGGTTTGATTTGGGTTGATCGTTGAGGTGGTTGGCGCGTGTGGGAAATGGATTGATCGAGTTTAATGGAAATTTTACTCCCTGCAGAGAGAGAGAGAGAGAGAGAAAGAAGTTTTATCACCGGAGATAGGTGTGATCGAATGGTTTTGTTGTTTCTCGATGTATTTAGCGCTGATCGAATTTTAATCTGGTATATGTGTGACTTTGTTTTCCCTACGAGGTGTGTTTCTGTGCGTGGAAGACTCATTTTCAAAATTTCATAATTTAATTTATTTCTATCTATTATTTCGAATCTGAGTTGTACACGCTAGATTTCTATATGATAACGAAAAAATTTTCATTTTTTCAACTTAAAAGAAGAAACAAAGTGTATAAGATTAAATAAACAGACGATGATTAGAAATCTCTAACGTGAGAAAACTGACAAAACATCAATATCACGTAATCCTTAAACAACATTTTAAATACAGAAACCATAAAATAATTAACTTGTACACTGAACGTCTAGATTCGAACGAATCGATTCTCTTTTACTCGTCTCGATGATAAAAACGACAAAAACGAACGATGACGAGAAAGAGAAAAAAGAAAAGATAAACGAAACGTGCGTAATCTTGCGTCTTGACGATTCGGCAATAAAATTGTCGGCCGATGGACAGTGAGAAACGCGTGCAAAGTGGCCAGCTAGGTGTCCATCACGGCTCGAGGCTGCGTAAACGTCGCGTGAAACCTGTCCGCACGTTTATCTTCGCCTATTCGAAAGAATTCACCGTCGCTGCACAATAAACTGTCCCGCCGCATTTCCATCTCTCGTACATTTTTTTTTCTTTTTTCACACAGGCCTCGTAAACACGGCGGGCGAAACAGTAAAATTATAGAGCCGAGCCAAGCGAAACGCTCGTTTTCGCCCCTTCGTTCTTTCCTTCCTCTCCAACCGTGTCTGGCCAGATATTTCGCTTCGTTCTGTCGCGCGTTCCGCGTACCACGGCTCCCTTTATTGTCGAATAATCTTGGAAATCGGCCAACGCAGAAAATTACAACAACTACGATCATTCTCTCATTCCCTCCTTTCATCGTATTTAACTTTTTAATCGATCAAACGATACAATATTCAGAATATAACATGACTGAGAACATTGAGTTGAATACGAAATATTATAATATTATAATATTGTAATTTTGAGAATACGAAATATTATATAATTATAATATTATAATTATGAATACGAAATATTATATAATTATAATATTATAATTTTGAATACAAAATATTATATAATTATAATATTATAATTTTGAATACGAAATATTATATAATTTTTATATTATAATTTTGAATACGAAATATTATATAATTATAATATTATAATATTAAATAATATAATTCCAATTTTTCAATTTTCGTTCGATCACGGAATATTAAGAATACAGTGATGCTTTAGGGTTTTGTATTTCTAGCCATTCGACTGCAGATGATAGAACACAGATAGGTCCGTAGGAATATAGAACATGATTTGGAAATCGTAGTGTGATTCTTTGGGACTCCGTGTATGCGAGTCACTCTGTGATGTTCGTCGGTGAAAATGGCTGATTGTGCAAGGTTCAGCCGGATGATTAAAGGTTTTGGAATGTCGAGCAAGTTGTGGAATTTTCGTGCACGAGCGATGATATTTGAGGACCGTGTCGCTGGAATTTTTCCCAGTTCCGAAGATGGTTGCAAATTGATCAAGAATACTTGGCACGTTTCACATGGAGCATTTTGTAGTTTCGGATTTAATTCGAGGCCCAGCGGGCATTCTAACTAAGCTTGCAAACGAAACAACAAAATTACAATTTACTTCTCTGTTTGGTGTTTAGTTTGTCTCTGCGACGACAGTGGAATAGAAAAACGATTCAACACAATTTCTGAAAAAGAGATACTTTTCTATTATCGTGCGGACACTAACGTTTGAAGCAAAGACTTGAAGCGAAATGGAGAAGAGACAATAATAATCTGAGGGTCGACGAATTCCTAGTAATCGAAGTTCATGCATAATAATAAAAAAGAAAGGAGGAAAAGAAAAACGACTGTATACGTAACGGAGAAAGCGGATGGAGAGTCGACTGAATTTTCCACGTTTCCCCCGGAAAAAGCCTGGGTATCCATCTATCGACAAGTATGGCTCGTCTTCTCTGGAACTTGCCTATCGATCACTTTGTCTGCCCTATCGTCGTGTTCTACTACTGCGACACTCGCTACCGTCAGCCCTATCGCGGCTTGCTATCCTTTCCAATGGCCCAGGCATCGCTATAACCATCGCAGGCAGACGTACCGTGTGCCGGGGCTCGTATGTCACTATTACCAACGCCATTTCTCTTTTTCACTCTCCTTGCACCCAGTATGTCTGCCTCGATCTCGCTCCAACAGCCAGACAAAACCGAGAAATTCTGTTTTTCCTTCCGCGAGCCGACCGGCTCGGATAGATCAAAGTGCTATCGACCAGCGTAATGTAATGCACCGCGAGCGAAAGAAGAGGAGGTACTCGTCTACGTTCGAGAGAAATTGCCTCCTGCGATTGTTTCGGTAATTGGAGGTGGGTAAACGTCGGCGATTATTTCGACGAGTGAGCCCCGAGTCACTAAGTAAAGACGGGATTGTCACTCGATTTCAGATTTCATATTGCTGCACGACATATATTGCTGCAAATGCTAGTCTCATAAAAGAAAATAATAACAATAATCTAAAATTCTGAATTTTTTCAAGCGACTGCGAGTCTCCAATTCTTTTTCTCTCGATCGAGCGAAACAATTCGCATTCCTTCCTTCGAAACAAGCAGCCGCTGTTATTAATGACGCCAAGATCGTGGTGACGAAATATTCCACGCAAGAGTGGAAAATTAATAGCGTCAAAATTACTGCAGACGAACGGAGAAGAAAGCTGAAATTAAGCTCCGTGCGCCACCGATATCAAGACCGAGAGTATCCTCGCGGAATTCCCACCGTTTCGAAAAGAAAAGAAAAGAGAGAGGGAAGAAAGGAAGATCGTTAGAAAGAACATCAAAGTTCGCGGCGCTTTCATCGAAGGATAGAATTCGTTTGCGCATGCATAAACGGGGGGGGGGGGGGGGGGGGGGAAGAAGGTAAAGGAGGTGAAGTGATATTCGACGATTCAACCTCTGGGCCGTTGCTTCAAGGCGAAATATTAATTATAACTTTCTTTATTAAAGAACCGTATAGTTAACGACAATGTTTGAGTTTATTATGACAACGCCGGCAGATGATTTGCCCGATCGATCCGCGACGGAGTGTAGCGACCTCTACTTTGAAGTATTTAGATCAACGATATCTATGCTCGTTAAATCGTTTCGTCGAGATGTGTATTTAATATAAACTATAATAGAATATTTAAAAATTGTTAGTAATTTTATTATCACCATGGAAATGTTTACAGATATATATTGTAATCATAGTAGAAATTATTCATTCGTTACTTAACATTCATTATTCAATCTTCATTAAATTATTAGTAATCATATATTTTGTTATACTGATAATATTTTTATATAAACAACTAAAATTAATTACGGAGTTATTATTTATTTGTAGTATTGTGATATAAATTTAAATTATCATAATCAGTACAGGAGCACGGATTTTAGCGGCACTTACCTAGTCGCGAGAACTTACAGCCGCAAGTCGTAAGTGAGTCGCACGCGATGAATGGGAAACCACTTGGCGATTAAAAGCCGATCGAAGCCTTCTTTCAAACGACAACAGTCAGACGAGTCAAGGACTATTTTCAAAGCACTCTTGAAATTAATTTAATTTTTCAATTGTCAAGTGAACTTATGAAAACACGCGGGGATGAACTTAATTGAACAAATAAATGAGAATTAAACGAGAAAGGTGCTTTAAAGAGGTTCGATTAATTTCAATTATCGTCGATTAATTTTAACCGGTCTCTCTTCGCTCACGTTTCCAATTTGTTTACTTTTATAAAGTAAACTGTATTATTATTTGCTGCAATATCTTTGGCGTTGATTGTCGAGAAACCACATCGAGGAGTCACTTGTTGTTGCACTAACGTCACGTGGCAAAAATTCGCGCTAGTTTTTTTAATTAATAGAGATGCAGGCTCAATTTGTCCTCAACTTCTAAAGAATATCGAACCGTCGAAGTTACTCGAGAGTAATGAAGAGCCGCGGACGGGAAAGAAATTTAATTGGCATTCTCTGAGGTACTTCTAAAAAGAATCTTCGCCTGACTGGATCACCCTGCTTCGATCTATAAGTGTAACCTGAATCACGATTATGAAAAAAGTGGTTGATCGATTAGAAGAAAGTTGATATTCCAGTTGTTCAAAAATATACAAAGTGAAGTTGTTGTTACGATTTTTAATATTTAACTATTTCATTTCTATTTATGTTCGTGAAAGTAGATCGAAATTCTATCCCACTGTAACAACAAATCTATGCTTTTGCAATCGCAGTAGAGCAAACTGAATCCAAATACAAATTTACTTCATCCAGCGAATATTATTTGTGTGTATTTTCTATATGTTTTTATATTGCGTGTCTTGTGTCGTTCACATAAAATTTCATAATAATTACTAGTCGGACAGTGAATATTACAATAAACACTTTGTATATTTTTCTGGTATTTTTTTATAATATACACATGCACTGTACGATTCACATGTAAATGTAAAAATTAAATTGAAAATTTCTCATTAATTATCAGCGTCAGTCGGAGGAAAATTTCATTTTGTTCCGATGATAGACTCCGATAGACTACGAAACGAGTGCCAGCACATATCTGCTCGAGATGAGATCCCTTCTTTTTTTCTTTTTTAAGGAGCGAAAGCCTACTTAACGGAGCGCATAAATTCCAGGACCTAGTTAGTACACGTCCCGATATCTTCCCGAAGGAGTTTACGACGAGTAATAAACCGGCAACGCCTACAGGTTCTGCAAACACCGAGTCGATTTCACAGTGCGGAAAGATTCTTTCCCTTCTAGAGAGGGATCGTGACGTTGCATCCATTGTAACAAGCAGTAAAATGAACGCGTGATGCTCGGGGATGGCGTGTCATCGGCAGACGAACGTTAAATTTTATTTTCTTCCATCGGGATACATCGGATGTTTCTCTTTCTCTCTCTCTCTGTTAACATTTTCGATCGAGTATCAGTGGAAACGAGTCCGCTGAGGTCGGACCGATCCTGCTCCGGTCAAGTACTTCCAAGACGACGTTTAAATTACCGTTAAATTCACGTTCTTCCGCTAATTAGCGCGCGAGAGTTTAAAGAGCTAATTGCTTAATAACACTTAAAGTTTAGAGTCACGCGTCATTCAGCGCCGGTTAATTAGCGCGCGTGCACGACGGTTTGAGATCGTAATTGCCTCGGGGCGATTTCTGCAAAGGAAATTAATTTCCGATTTTTAGATCAGGAAATTATGCTCGTCCTCGACGGAGGTTATCTCGTAAACGTGAGACGTGGGATTTTTAATATATATATTTTAATGTATATATAAGAGAAAAGAACATCTGAATTTAGAATGCAGAAAGGTGGTACGTGCCAGTCTCAAATTTTCATGGTGATTCTGAACGTTGAACGTTTCGTGAATTATCGCAAAATTTATAGGGAAAGAGAGGTAGAAGAGTGAAAAATTGTGACTGACGTGATGTGATAAATATCATTTATAAAAATCATGGAATTTGTCTCAATGTATCAAATATATTGTATAAAAATAGTTCGCAACTGTATTTTATTTCTTCGTCTACATTCGGAAAAATAATAGCTGAAATTCTCTTTCAACAAATAGAAGTTCTTCTACAGTTGCTATAGATCATAATCATATTCATCAAACTAAGACAAGATATTTACTCTTAAGGTAAGAACACAAAAAAATTAACGTGTTATCAGCTCCAAGTTTACGAATCGAATCGGAAACGCAATAGTCCAGCTCTCCCCTTTTTTTCCTTAACAGCAGTGGGAACTTCTCTTCGTTAACACTGGAATTATCGACGATTAAAACATGAAATTTCCATCAGAAACATCGAAGTCAAGAAAATAGAGAAACTTTACGATACAGCGGACTATAAAAACTTTCATTTGTATATTTTACAGAGAGAAATGATTTAAATCTTCAAAAATACGCAGTCTCACGACGATGAAATATTTCACAGAAATTGTAAATTGGTCGTTTTGACCATCCTGGTAGTTTTAGTGTTTGTACGGTCGATTGGTGACGTCGAAACGACGGGAGGACAATCGGCAGGAAGAATGAAAATATATGGGCGCGTGCGGTGGGTAATTGAGTCGTGCGAATCGCCGAGAATTGATTACATTGCCACGTATCCATCTCTCCTCCGCCGTCCTCATCTTTCGCCTGTTTTCTCCTTCATTCGAACGTGCATCTCGCTGGAAAAGTGGGAAAATCTATCTCGTTTGCTCTTCGGTGTCTCTCGGTGCACGCTGCCTGCCTCCGCGAATCTTTGTGACATTTTCATTAACCCGCTGCAGAGCAAGCTGGTAGAACGAGGAAGTGCGTGGAGGCGAGGGTACAGAGACAAGTAGAGGAGCGGGACAGAGACAGAGTGGGTTAAAAGAGAGGGGCAAAAGAAGAGAAAAGGAAAAGCCGCAAACTCCCGCGCAGAATAATTAAATACGCTCTCGCGGAAATTCATATTTATACTCGAATCCATTATACGCGAGAGCTTCCACGCTTTTCAACCCTTTCTCCGCTTCGAGGGTTTCGCGCGCCTCGGTCAACGTCTCCGTTTCGTTTCTTCTCCTCTCCGTCGTTTGTTCCCAGTGTGTGTGTGTGTGTGTGTGTAATTGGAACACAGGGGCGACATCGCCTCCTTTAAAATTAACCGTGCACCGTTTATATCTCGCAAACGCGGCCGATTAATGGACGTCTAAACGACCGGCTGAAAGGCGAACCTGTTGAACCAGCTTGCTACTTACAATTAGCTGGTCGTCTATTAAGAATTTCTTGAGAGAGCAGGCACGTGGCGTTAGATAAAATAGATCTGTATTTGGTAGAAATGTCGGACTTGTTTGGAATGAGGAAAATAAAGATATTCTTTGTCGTATTTTTATTCCAACACGCGTAAAGAATATTTCAATATGATGGAAATACAAAGAATTTTTTGAAACCAAAAATATGGTTGACAAAGTTTTGTACAGGTCGAGTGTAATTGTTAAAATGAATGAACAAGAGCAGAAATAAAATAAGAAGATAATAAATGTTTCTGTGTCACGGAATTATATAGCATTTGGGAAAAATAAATTAAAACAGATGTCAATATTTGAGGATTAGGGAACAAGGTAAACAAACATTTCTAATCTCTACCATACACAAAAAATGTTTATTACTTGGATCTGTAGAAATATTTAAAATAAAACCCATAGAATCCAACTTAAAATACGATTTATGAATGGATTTTATTTCTACTCACAGATCTTTTTTTAGAAAATATAATATATAATAATATAATCTGAATATATAATATATATAATAATATAATCTGAACTTTGGGAAATAATTATCTCGCTAGAGATAACAACGAGTAATTTAAAATCTTCGAAAAAAATTCAGAGAGACGAATCGAAATGTACATCGACTGTTACAAAATTCCACGCCCTCGTTTCTACACTCGCGTGTTTTTGGTCCCTTGAAACGTTTGAAACACGAAAGGAGTATGTGCGAAAAGAAAGTTCCGTGAAAATCATTGTCGAGGAATAGTAACCTTTTGTAGTAACCAACGAAAGAAACTCAATTTAACGCGTTCGTCGGTCAAATTGACATAGCTCGTTTTAATAAAACGTCGCAACGAATTCAACATAATATCGCGAGAATCTCAAGAATACCGAGTAATGAGAGAGTGGCACTTCATAAAGGAAAGAATTTAATGTAGCCCCGCCGGCAGCTACGTACACGTAATATGACTCTAAAATGCGAAATATATGTGCGTGTAGTAACTCCTCTGACAACCGGAACGAATTTTACGTGATTTAATTTCCTTCCTCCGGGCTTCTTGACCCGGGCGCAGTATTTTCGGCTCCCAAATGTTAATGGTATATATATCCGCAGTTAACGCGAGATATTTGCGTTACGTCCGCAACGTGTAACAATTTGGATTCCAAGTTAATTACACGAATATTCAGATTTCACGTGATGGCAACGTCCAGCGAGTGAAAAAGGAACAATTCAAGATACTGCATAACGCGGACAAAAAAATTAATTTGCCCCGAGTTTGTTGTTTAAAAATTAACATGAATTGACGTGTATTCATTGCCTACCGTGGAAATATAAAATTTGAAAATTCGCAAGTTGTTACTCGAAAATTTCTCGGTGTGTCGGTTCTATGACGTTTCAAATCTACGCGAAATTCCAGAACTTGTGAGTTACAACTGCTCTAAACTTTTGGAAGTTTCTTAATGCTCGCTATGAAAATTTCACGGTCCCTTGTAAAATTACGAGTTACAAATTTTTTAAATTTATAAATCAGTCTAGTGTGTTGCATTTTTGTTAAAAAATGAAAAAAAAAAAAAAATAATACGCGAGTATGAAGAACAAAAGAGATCGTATTAATACAATAGTAGTGACAGTTGCAACGTGTAAAAGACGCGCGTTAAATTGCACCGAACTACTTCGGTATAATTGCTTCAGATAATTACGCCACTCGAGTCTTATTAATGTCATTCGCTGTGAATATTCAGGGACTATTCTTGAATCGATATCGAGAACGATTTCGAGGACGATTCGCGAGATTCTATGGACTTCCCTCCGTAAAGTGCATTTCAGGCATTATCACAAATTCACTGTCATCGGTTGAATCATTTAGTGATATCCGTTCATCCTACTTGTACACGAAAAACTTTTCAATTTTATTGTTTTAGAATTTCGTTCCTTAATTCCTCAATAATGGTTCAATATTAAAGGTTTTTCAGTTAATATCTTTTCCTCTTATTCTGAAGCTTTTAAATTTTAAATTTTTTAATTAATTTAATTACAAGTGTAATTCATTTACGTGTAATTCCACAATTTGCTTTAAGCTTCTCACAATATTATTCTACAGTTTTTTTAATTAAGAGATCTCATTCGGCATTGTCGAATTACTTGGATTTCCATCGTAATAAAACTGGAGTCACTCAAAGTCGTTTCTCGATATCGACATATTATTTCCAACAATTGTGTTTTATGAACATAGGGAATAAATAATTTGCAAAAAATATTTTTATCCAGGGTGGACTTAAATATCTCGAAGATCATTGATATAAAGTGAATTTCAAGAGTTTCATTATCATTTTCAAATTCCTGGTCTAAATGGCAATATTACAAAGAAACTACACAATCATGATAAATAATCAAATATTATTAGGATAACATATTCTTCACACCGGACAAAATCACTGATTTGCAATGACTCGTATCAATTATAGTACAAGTGGTTCCATTTCGTTTCAAAAAAAGTATTCGCCGTCTAATATCGCCAGAGACAGACAGTTTTCTACACTCTTGGAGGGAAGCATTTCCTTGGAAATGATTATAACAACGGCTCAATATGTCCTCCTTTGACTAAGGTGTTTGTGACGGTATCTCCTTTCTCCTCCGAGAAAGACGATATTGCGCGAGGCGGTTTCGCTGAAGCAAATTGCAGTTTCCTATCGCGCTGGAACAGCAACGCGAGAAGACACGTAATGCTTTCCATCGTTTCTTTTCTATTCCTGCGCTTTGTTCGGTGGCGCGCGTCGTCGAAAAGGAAGCGTGGAAATATCGAAGCCATTCGTGAATGCATTTACCGCGTTAGATAAGCGGTCGTAGCGAACAACGACGGAACGTCTCTACTCTCGCGCTTTTAACGTTCGTCCAAATCGAAAACACGCGGTATCCAACCGTCCCGAGCAACTTCGAACTGAAACTGATATAATAATAACAATAATAATAATAATTTCAGTGCTCGCGCATATTTGAAATTAAAAAAAAAAAAAAAAAAAGAAGGAAAAAACGTATTCTCTTCTGTACGTTGTGAATTTGATTATGAATATCACGAACGCAGAGGAGAAAAATATTTCTCTCGACAGAGATCGTGTGCTTGAAAGCCCATGTTGCACGTATTAAAACAAGGAGAATTTCCTTCTGAAACTTTGAAACATCATTCTTGCAGAGGTATAACGTTACAGGGCGTATTTCCTTCGAAGAAACGTAACTTTTCATCTCGGGTTGCGCGAGAACAGAAAACTCTTTATAGCCGTCTGAGCAATTTTTTTTTTTTTTTTTTTTTTGCTCCTCGCAATAGTACAATACATGTGTACGATTTTATTTCGCGAAATTCTAGATTAAATCATCCAAACGGGGATATCTACTTGGATCCCCATTAGATTCTGTTTTATCATTTGCGTACGCTGGAAAGGTAGCACGGGACAAAAAAATGGTATACTCTGTTGAAAGTTATTAAACTTCCTTTTGTTATACGCAAGTGACACAAAATCTTTCACATATACGTTCTTCCGCAGTTTTTATCATGTATAAGCAACACGAATCAAACACATTTTGCATTATTAAAACAAAAATAAAAATATGGAGCACACATAAGTAATGTCGTTTCTTGATACTGTAGAAAATTTTATTTTGTTTAAGAGTTAATCCAGTTTTGATCTACAACATAATTTAACAATAATCACACTGAATGTCGATATATTTAATTAGAATATGGCAATGTTTATTAAATTTGAAGAAAACGATATTACTTGTGGGTAACTCCAACATTTATCGGGTCAAAAATGATAGTGATTGTCGCCCAACGATTTTTTATAATAATCAAGTCCGGAGAATTGGCTAGCCATTCTAAAATGCGAATTTTTTTCGCTTGCAAAGTATTGTTTTACTACTTTCGCGTCAACATGTTGAAAAATGCACTTGTTCCCGCTTGCTATGTATTAGTCTGTTCGTCAATCACTTTTATATACATTTTGCTATTTATTTTTTCCTGTAATAAATTTTATTTCCATCTTACCTTAGTAACCAACACCTCCTCAATTATTATACCGCCGTCTGCGATGGGTCGATGAACCAGAAGTTGTTGCCCTTTTCGTAAATCACGACGATAGTAGTGGAGGCCATCAGATCCGTCTAAATCGAACTTTTCTTCACCGATAAACATGACTCTTTGCCATTTCTTATTCGTATAAACACGTTTCTCTGCAAATTGCAAACGACGAAAAGAGCTCATGCTCTTGCTTTGATTATAGCTTTAGTTGCAATTCTCGTCGTTTTAAATGTTCTCGATTCTTTAAGCGACGTCGAGCATTAACATTTGTCGTGACTCCAGCTTTCTCTGCAATTTGATGCCATATTTATCATGGCACGTTTATCTCGAGCTGTTAGACACGACTTTTTCTCTCTGCATAATTATCGGAATTTTTTGGTAAATTTATTGTCACTTCGCGACTTTTGTTAACAGCTTTGGTAATTCTTTTCACCGAGTAATGTCCTTCGTTTAATCTCAATATCGCGCGTACTGCAGCTGGATCTAATATTTCTCCGCGAGCCATTTTCACAAACGTTAATATCACCAGTTAATGTTACGCTTTCGATAGCTCCCGTACGACTGAGGAGCATAAATGAACAGACTTGCTCGATCCTCGCAGCCGCGGACAGTATTTACATTTCGGTTTTTGTGTTTCTGAGGGAATCGCGCGTTTCCGAGAAATTCTCGATAATGACAGTCAACATACTACACGTACGTCCATACACAAGGATGTTAATCCACGTGTTATCGTTTTTGAGTTTCTGAGAATTCTCCAAACTCAGGAATTCTTGGTAACGACAGTCGACATACTACACGTACATACACAAGGACGTTAATCCACGTGTTTTCGTTTTTGAGTTTCTGAGAATTCTCTGAACCGAGGAATTCACGGTAATGACAGTCAACATACTATGTGTACATCCAAGGATACTGATGTATTAATCTAATCTACATGTTCTCTCTGCTTTACACAACATAAGAAAATGTAGAGCGTACTATTTTTTCGTCCCCGGGGGAAATATTAATTATGTACAAGTGCCAGTTCAACGAGCTGGACACAAAGAATTATTTCGGTTCCTTATAGAAAGTACAATGGCTCCATTTGTAAAATTTTGCTTTATACATTCTTGGTTATAATCACAAGTTACAATAATTTAATTACCGCCAACAATAATAATTTTAATTTTCAATTGAAAAACAATGAGACCACATAATCAACAATTGTCAATTTTAATATTAGTTCGACAGGTTGGACGCGAGAAATTATTTCGGTTTTCTTTATAGAACATTGCATTTTACTCCACACGTAAAATTGTTCTATATAATCTTACAGTACAAGTTACACTAATTTCATATCAACTTCTCAATTAAAATCATGAGAATACATAACCGATAATTGTGAATTTTAATATTCGACAAGTTGGACACAAAGAATTGTTCCGGTTCCTTATACGACATTGCATTAACTCTATATATATGTAAAATTGCTCTACATAATCTAAGTTGTAATAATTCCACACCACCGACAAGCGACACAACACACAACCAACAATCACAAATTTTAATACGAACTCGACAAACTGGAAAGAGTAATTCCAATTCTACTCAGAAAGTACAATACGAGCCACAATAATTTCGTCTCATATACATGATACATACATATATATATATACACCTAATACGTTCCAAACACAAGAAAAACCAGCGCCAAAATTTATTCTCGCGCGAGACGAATAATCATCCCACTGCTCGGTATCAATCATTCGAAACAAAAATCGGCAGGAAAAATCCCAGCCACCCTTCCGCGAACCACGTACACGACACGTATCCGCGTTTCATTAAAGCACGCGCGCGTGCGCGCCACTTCGCTGCGCATATTATATTTCCGCTCGTTTAATCGTCCGCGTACGTCTAATTGGAAAAAATTATTCCATTTAGCCGGCTCGGTTCGATACGGACCGGGTACTAATAAAAATTCATCGTCGCGTACGCGCACTTTGCTAAATTGCCGCCTCTCTCATCCCTTCTCGTCTCCCCCCTCTCTCACTCTCTCTCTTTCTCTCGCTCTGTTTCACCCCTCGGCGTGTGCAAGCGCGCGTGTACGCGTTTCGCGTGGCGAATGCGGCGCGTCGCGACGCATAATAGAAGCCGTGGATGTCATGGAGAAAGCTGGAACATGCAGAGAGATAGATAGAGAGAGAGAGAGAGAGAGAGAGAGAGATCCGTGGTCGAATTTCAGCCGTCTCGATCAATTTACTTCTCGCTCGCGGCTGCATATCAATGTAGCGCGGCATCGTGCATCCGTCACGGGCAAAATCGTCCGACGAAACGCCCGTGTAATTAGGTATTCCTGCCGATGTACGTCTCGCTGGGACCGTCCCCGTTTACGATTTAAATCCTATTAATACGCTCACCCACGGGGGATGAAAAGAGCGAGGCGGCTCGGCTGCCAAAGGTTCGTGGATTCTCGCGATTCCCAGAGAGTTTGAAACGATTTGTAATCGCGGAATTTGTAAATGCCGAAGTGATTGAATTTGTTGCTTCGAACGAATTGAGACTCGTTTCAATTTTTCAATCGAAATTCCGCTGCGACCAAAAGCAATTCGTACGTCTTACGTAACTGTGTGAGAATTATCTTTACGAATAATAACGGTAGACTATAATACTTCATGAAACAACTTCGGTATAACTGTAGCTTAACTCAAACTGATTGACAACTCTAACACTGATTCTTAATTATCTCATATAGACAGTTTCTTATAACGTAAACATATTCTCTTTTTCTTCATGTTTCAAAAAGTTCTAGTTCATGATGACCGCAATACTAAAATCAAGTATTCATGCTTCTAAAATTAAGAATTCTAGAACCCTTGAAATTCTATACTGATTTTCTATTTCATACGTATGTTTCATCGCATTGATTCACCCTTATAATATACATAATAACTTATAACAACGTAAGCAAATTTTCTTTCCCTTCATTTATCAAGAAGACATTCTCAAGATAATTCCAATACTAGAATCAAGTGTTTCTCTTCACGCTTCTAAAACCAAGAATTATAAAACCTTAAAATTCTATACTGATTCTCAGCTATCTCATACATGTATTACGTCATTGATTTATCTTTATAATAACATGAACGTATTCTCTGTTTCTTCATTTTTTTTTTCAATGAACACATTCTAAAGATTCTAATCAAACGACGATTGCAATACTGAAATCAAATAATTTTCCTTCACACCGAGAGTCCGATATTCTTACAACTCTACACCGATTCTCAACCACATCGCACAATCCCATTGATTCGTCCATCAGCTGGAATTTGCCAGAAGCGTTAAGTGCACATTTACGAAGCTTTCCACTTTCCCCAGCTCCACGACGAGTAGATTCATCGAACAAATTCGTTCCACGCCGATCCAAGGGAATACGAAATTGCTGGCCGATAACGTCGCGACGGGGGACCCGAGGAATATGACGGATCGTTCAAGTTGCTCCTCGGATACTCCATTAATCCACACGGCGAGCACACTCGGACGCGCGAGAAGATACGGCTTTTAAAACTCGCCGCAATATTTCCCCGCGGAGATGTGCTGCCGCGAGGAAAAATCGCTCGTAGCCTGGCGTGGAAAAATTAGCGCAGCGACCGTAACTCTCGCGATTTGTCTCGCGCGGACGTTTCGAGCGATTGTTCCGCGCCGGTCGCGACGGAACGAGCGTCGTTACCGTATCGTTTTTCGTACGGCGACGATCCAGCCGTCCGTGGAACCGCTCGTTTCCCGGAAACTTTATCGCGGACGTCCGCCGCCGGAAGAGAAGGCTATCTCCCTACCGAAAGAGGAACGATCCTCCGCAATTGCGACGCGGTTTTCGGGCGAACGGGCCTTGCCAAATAGCATCGACGGTGACGGCACTCGAAAGAAAAAGAGAAAAAATTTCCCGCAATTTTGTGAAATATATTCCGAATTTTCTATTTTTTTTTTTTTTTTTTTTTTTAGAAATTATTTTGTTTCATTGCTTCGGAATGAAAGAGCGGAAAAGAATGAAAAATATTCCCGTGATTGTGAGAAAAATGCACCGGAACTTGAACTCTGTCAACAAAGAAGATAATATTATAAATTTCTGGTTTTCTACACGCGATGTTCAAATGTTGAGTTCGTATCGGCCTCGCGAGAGTAACAACGCTCGTTAAAAAATCAGTAATCCAATCCCTCGAGAATGAAAATAACTTAATGGTAAGAAAATGAACAACATTTCAAATTGTAAAAAGAAAAAGAAGACCGAAATAAATATTTCAAACTCTCACTGTGTAATGGAACAGCAAAATGGTTTCAGAAAATTGCTCAATTTGAAATTGCTTCGAAACGAGTAGCACTCGAACGCGAAAATTAGACGAAAACGGTCCCGAATTTGCAACAATTTTGAACAATTTTAATATTTAATAAACAATTTTAAATTTTGTATATTTAATCAGTTTTCTCTTTCAATACGACGAAATATAAACCATAGACGCTAAAAATATCCAATTATTTCCAATATTGAATTTCCAAGAATTATTTACACATGATACAGCGCGTAACAATACGAAATCGAAACTTTTCCAATTACAGCGTTCCCAATTCTGCGAATTTCCGCGATACCTTTCCCTGCTTATTGTGCAAAGTGTCCATCTCCTGTTAATTACACGTTGCAAAAATTGAGAGCGCACGTCTAGCCGTGATTACAGCGACATTAAACTCGATAACCGTGTCGTTTAAAAATTCGAAATTGCATTTTTAAACATACGAAAAAATTGCCATTTACCTCAATTCATTCCTAAACCTTTATTTTCAACAATAAATCAAGATACACGTATACGTTTACGAGTACGAAGCGTAATTGTTGCAAAATTCTTCTCTTATACAGACAATAGTGCAACGTTATTAAAAAATTATTAGAACCACTTTATCTCGTGAAATTACCATACGATTTAAAATTATTGCGATACTGATGAAACGTTTTTACAGATTTTAACATACATACCGAAATTATTTAATATCGCAAAATGACGTTTGATTCACTTGCACAATACAGTCCGAAATTATACAGGCAAAAATTACAATGTTTCGTGCATCATAATACAGTCCAATAAAGTAAAACACCCCGCTATACGTGCAAGCGTTCGAAAAGTAAGCTTTGTTAGCGTCGTTCCCCGTCACCGTGCAGCACATCCCCTTCGTACACACTTAACCGACAGCCTTACTATTGCAAATTGCCATCCGGACGTTTTTATTTGGCTATTCTCTTGCCGTGTAGAGCTCGTTCTTCCCATTCTCTCGCAACCTAATCGGCGAGAGCCGTTCCCGGGCTAACGTTACGTTCCCCGGATTAAATTTCTACGGGGTGCTTTTCCAGCGACCAGGCTGTTTCCCCCCTCGCGACGACACACTCTCCCACACGCCACCAACCCATTTCTCTATTTGCTGACACTCTGAACGCGTTTCCATCTCCGCTTCTTCTGGTCGTGGATTGTTTAAGTTTCATCGGTGAAATAATTTCTTTCTTTGACGATGAGTCGATGATGAATTTCGCGAATGAAGGAGACTATCGCTCTCTATTGGTGCTTTTTGTGAACTTTGAGTTTCAATGGGTTCATTGATGATTTGATAACGAATATTTATAACGCTAAATAAAGTGTGTACGATTCGTGGCTCTGCAAATATAAAAATGAAGATACTTGTTGAATTTTGATTTTAATTCAGAGTTCTTCATTTATCGCATTTATTGATTGAATATCGCGTAGAATATGCAAAACGGTTCGTTTAAGTGGCAAGAAAAAAAAAAAAAAAAAACAAGTCGATTTTCAATCGTTAAATTCCACTAGAAGTGTTCGAGCTGATAAAAAGTTACTCTCCAACGAATGTCAGACAAATTTCACATCTGCCAGTCGACAACGGAGCGATACAAAAATGATAATAAATTAAGAGAAAACACGACGCTTCCTCGAAGCCACCCTCGAAGCCAGAAAAGATACTCCAGATCTGAAAAACTCTCTCGATCCGACGAAGTGGCGTTTTATCATTCAAAGAATTCGCGCGAAAACAATAGAATCTTCCAGACACGAGTCCTCCGCAGTCGGCTAGAACGCATCGAATCAGATGGCTTCCCTTTAAGAAGGAGATCCACCTGAGGAGAGGCTGTCCCTTCGCGGATTCACGCGTTTCATGAAAAAGAAAAAGGAAGAAAGAGAGAAAGAAAGCCAGCTGGGCGGCACTTATTTCAATACTCCGCCACTTTCGGCCCGGGAGCGATGTAGTGGCAATTCGCGTGGCTTTGAGGGCGCTGTCGGATACCTGCCACTCGCTTTTGCCACGATTATTAAAATGTACTTCGCCCAACCTCGCTTCTCTCTCTCTCTCTCTCTCTCTCTCTCGCTTATATCTAGCAGAGACTAGCTGCTCCTCCTTTGCACGGTCTCTTTTACCCTTTCTCCTTCGCCGCCGTTCTTCCTTCTCCTTGTCGCCGGGAGAGAGTCGGGAGCAGTTCTTTCAGCTATTTACTCGTTACACCAGGACCAAGGAAAGAAAGGTAGAATCCCTCGGCGAGAGCATGTGACGCGGCGCAGACGGTGGGAAAAGAGACGAGAAAACTACTACCGACTGCACTTTCCGTCAGGTTTTTCTCCTCGTCCTCCCTCCCACGCCGCCAGTTCGCCGTACATTGTAAAGGACACTTTCAATTTAAGTTCGCCTTTCGCGAGCTCCTTCGCCAGACCTGTCCCGGAACGATCAAAGAAAGCCTTTCCTGTATTGATTAACCCTATGGCCTTCCGAGGATTCTCCACCGTGGGATTCTCCACCGTGGCCGAACCTCCTCGCCAACCTATCGGGAAATTGATATGGTATCCGTGTTCCAGACCAGCGCCGGATAACGTGATACAGGGGGCTAATTGTTTCGTAGATGTATTATTCCAAGAGAGAGAGGGAAAAACACGAAACGCATAAACGCGCACCGAGCTGTAGAGTTGAAATGCATTTGTTTCGAGGAAGAAGGAAAAGAAAATCCGATTCTAATAATAATGTAACGTGAGGTTTACTGTTTTCAGGATGAATTATTTCAGCAGAGTTGGCGGGAATACGTACATCGTTCGAGAAAAATAGGTGAAATGTTTCTTCTTTTCCTGGAAAAGGAGGGATTTTATTCGAGAATTTTTTGTGCGGGAGAAAAATTTGGTTAATTTTTATGAAGAAAAGGAAGTGTTTCCAGTCTGAACGAGGTAGCGAGGGGTGAATTATTTTGGGATGGATCACTCGGACACGACGAGGGAGAAATAGAGAGGAGCGCAGAGTTGAAAAATGGCTCGGATGACCTTTCCGAATTTTGTTCGGGAATTCTTTTCGTCGGAGAGAAATTTGGTTAGTTCTGTAGAAAAAAAAAGGAGGGAAAGTTCCCTGTTCCAAGTCCTTAATAACGTAATGCGAGGTTAATTGCTTCGGGGATGAATTATTTAAACAGAGAGGTGAGAGAAGAATAGGCAGCAGCAGTGGAATTATATGGAAATTTAAATAGCCAGTTAAGAAAGATAACTAAAACGTAAAAAATTAACGTAAAAGAACAAAAATTACCAGTCCGAACCTAGTAATCTAATTAAAAAAAGAAAAAGAGTGTTGTGCTTGCCAGTAACACAACGTTCTCGAAATAAACTGAAACAGAGAAAATTAGCAAGTGGTGTCGAGTTAGAAAATAAAATCCACATCTCTCGAAAACGAAATAACAAATTTACTAAAAAAATTATCTGTGTAAAATGATGGAAACATGAGTTAATTAGTTACGAAGAAGTATCGCAGTTCTTGATGAAATGCCGAAAAAAAAAGAAACAAAAAAAAACTGTAGAGAACTCTTACTCTCTAAATAAAAATAAAAACGCAGAAATTCCCGTAATTCGAAGATTTCGCAGCAAATCAAATTGACGCGTTCTCCAAGGAGCCGCACGGTGGCAATTGACGCACGACCGTCATTTCCGTGCACGAGATAAAATAACACCAACCGAACCGTCGTCGTTAATTTCGTTCCTTGGTGGAATTATTAATTTCATTCTCGCGCCAATGGGAACAATATATTACGCGGGCTGTATTATTCTTCTGTGCCGGTGTGCATTTCATAATATTTATCGCCGCGAAAAATAGTACGTGTTTTCAGCGGGTTATTTTTTATTATCTCCGCCTCAATTTCTCGACCGTGGAAAAATAACGATACGAGTGTGCGTAATGCGATCGCAAGTATGGCGATGATGTACGGGCTCGCGTCTATAAATTCCAACCCTCCCGCCCCCGGTTTGAAAAATATTTTATATATTAACAAACAACGTGCAACGGACTGCATCAAAGCTGAAAAACACCGCGCGCGCTCGGTTATTTTTATCAATCACGCGCGATTTTCCCATATGACACGTGATTTTTTATGCCCGTCACTGCCCTGCCATCCCCCACCACACCCGCTCTTTAAACAAACCAGAATCGCAGCGCGATGTATCAACGTCGTTAAAGTGCGGCCGCGAAACAAGCTCGAAGCGTGTGGTGAACGCGAGCATTTTTGTTTTTTTTTTGTTTTGTTTTTTTCTTTTTTTTCGAAACGCGTCGAACAGAGGGAACAAGATACACTGGGACAAATTGACAACATCCCCCCCCCCCGCCCCCCCGTTTAAAAGCCACAGAACAAGCACGACACTGCATTTGTTTGAAAATTCAACGATACTCTGCAACAACGAGGAGTTAAGTAAATTGTTGGCACGGTCGTGTTATAAAATGCACGTGCAATTGAAAATATTTTTCGAAAACGGAATATCTCGTTACTTCAAACTTGTTGAAGTTCGCCTTTTGGAGAAAGATGACAAAAATTTTATTCCAAGAGAAAAGGAAGAAGTGGCTGTGAGTATTTTGCACAACACTTTTCGAACTTTGTGCCCTTTTCCGACGATCGAAATTAAAACTATCGCGACAAACTCGAGAAGGACCGACCGGCAATCATAGCCGCTTGGTTCGTGGGCGAAGGCGTTTGAAAAAAAAAAGAAAAAAAGAACGAGAAGAAAAAAGAAAAAAAAATGGCGATAAAAGTTAATAAATGTCACGTGATCGACGGGAAACCAATACGTAAAACAGACTCGTGAACGGTCGCCCGGAAATACGACTATACGTCTGCCCCGGCTGTGTGTATTGGCACATGGATATTATGTACACGTATATATATATATAAATATATATACATATATACATATACATATATAGATATATACGCGTACTCCAAAGTATTCGATATCCAATAACTCGCTTCATAATTACAAATCGATACTTCGGAGCTCGGCTCGCTCTCGAATAAAGTCACCGCGTCAACCCCTTCACCCCACCCCCGACTCACCCACCCTCCCCCTCCCTTCGATTTCCTTTATTACAAATTTACTCGTTCGAGGGTAATTCCGCTGGAGGAAACTTAACTGACCGGGGGAGACCATTGTGACATACGGCTCGGTATCCACTCGCTCGTTGTAATTCGACCAAATATTCCAAAGCGTAGGCAAATTTTATTTCGCGGCGCGTGCTGGTAATAACGACACGTCCGCGAGGATAAAAGAGGTATATCGCGGGAATGGCTAATAGCTAATCGATAGTCGACGTGAAAGCGAGTTCCCGCGAAAGCGATAATGTGGAACGTGATCCTTCTCGTGTCATCCTGGAATTTTTGGTACGAGAGAGACGTCGATGAGAATTATATAGGAAGAAATAGTATTTTGACGACGGGATAGTAAAATTTCTCCTTTTGAAAATACCATTCTCGGCTCAGCTGTTCTCGTTAGAGTTCGCAATAAAAACAGATGAACATCGCAAGCAACTTTAGAGCAACAGATTATTAGCTATCACTTTTTATTGTATTTATTACATTTCGATAGTTTTGTCGAGCGTAACACCTAGTTTTTAAAATGCAATTCGAGATTTTCGCTTCATCACATCATACAACTGCGTCTAATTAATCTATAAGCTCCGAAGCTTTACAATTTTCATCCATCATTCCTACAACAATAATTTCATGTTTATGAATCTCTAACTATTGAAACAAATCTTTACTTCATACGTACAACTTACACAACTCTTCCTTCGCGCGTGGTTCAAAATTCTGATTAGCCATCATTCTCTGTTAAATTTCAACTAGAACCTATATACTATAATTCCTAGACCAGTCGTCTGTTTCAACTGTTTTCACCAATCGGTTCCCCATTCCCCGATGTCCCCTCTTATTAAATCTCCCTCCCACGCAGAAGGTTCTCAAATCCTTTCTCCGAGAGTACTCTGCACATTTTCCACCGTGGAGCAAACGAAAACAGGAGCCCGACAAAACCAGCTTACGCCTATACCGACCATTCTTTTTTCTCATTCCGTGCTTCTCCACACCAGCGAGCTGAACTTTCGTTTAAAAATCCGCACGAGCGTACTCGAGCACGTGTATATGTGCGCGCGCGCGCGCTTGTATAACACGTCACACACACGCTCGCAGGTAACACCTGCGCCTGCGGACGGCTCGTTGGATGTCGGAGACGGTGAAATCGTATTACTAGTGCATTGTGGGAGCTGAATAGGCCGCATTAGAGCCAACGTGGTTGTACCATCGACCTTCCCCCCTCTCACTCTCTCTCTCTCTCTCTCTCTAACTCTCTCTCCGTCTCTCCTGGTCCCACTCACACTTTCCACGATCTCTCCCCGTATCATTACACCGACGTCGCCTCCTTCCTCCTCAACCTTCACCGAGCGTTCTTTCCGTTCTCCCCCGGCATTCTGACATCCACGACTACCTTGTTCACCAACAAGCATTCTACGGCGCTGTTTACGGAGCAGAAGCGAGATAGGAAACGCGGGGCCAAGAAAATCCCGGATGTTTATGGATTACGAAAAGGGAATTAACACTCGAAGGATCTGCGGCGAGCCGATAAAAGAAACGATCCTATCCGTATGCTCGAGTCTTGGACGAGGCCGTCGTTTCATTGTTTCTCGAATTGTTACTTGGTGCAATGAGAAGATGTTCTTCATGGAATACTTAGAAACAGGAAACTGTGGATTTTTAAGGATTTTTGTTCTACAGATTTATGAACGATAGTTGGTAGTGGTCTTGCAACGAACGAGTATTTTTTGCATAATCAGGTGCGTTTCGTGAATTCTTGGAACTGTTGAAGAATTGAAGAATTGGAATGATAAACGTTACGAGTATCAAAGAGTGAGAAATAATCCCTTTGAAAGAGTCAGTAAGTGAAAGAATATACTACTTAATTTTGTCTGCAATTACCATCGATCGGTAATTCAAACTACTAATTGTTTTCAATCTAAATTACCAATTAATCCGAATTTAAATCGAAAAATTAAATGTCTAATAAAGCAACTACTCGCTAGAATTCTTCATCCCGCAATGAAATATCCCAAAATTCAGGGAAACAACTGAAAAACCAGCCCTTCGACAGTCGCAGAAAACCCAAAACCCTCTTCGTTCGTGCACCGTGAAACGTGAAGCTCGCGTCGCTGAGAATTTTCAATAGGTTCGAAAAATCCGGCCACGCGTACGCGAGAGGGTGGCTGCTCGCTCTTGCGGATATTCGTTTACAACTCTTGCTCGAAGTTCGTCTATTAGCGACAAGGGGAGGCAGAAGAGAGGCATCGACGCGAGAACCGAACTTCTTCGAAAATGCTCGCCCCGAGTTCGTTGGAACGATCTCAACGACGCGACAGCTGCGTCGATGGCAACGATCCCGCCCCTCTACGCTTCGAGCTTTTACTACGATTCGCGAACAACCGATAGAGACTGAGAGTGAGCGGTAGTATCGGAGACTGGGCAAGGAAATCCATAAGTTTCCTGTCGTAATTCCAAAGTGTTCGAGTGCCCAAGCATTTTCTCGCCGCGATGACGTTTCATGTCATTCGGGTGAAAGTCACGGACGGAGAGAGAAAAATTCCCCTTTTCTCGCGTAAAAACTTTCTCGTGTCAAAATCAGTATCGAGTTGCACCAAGTCAGTCATAATACAACTTTAGTAACAGACTAAGAGAAAGTAAGTAATGATGAAAAAAAGAAAAAAAATGATGAAGCAAAGAGAGAAATTTTTGTTGTAATTCCTCTTGTACAAAAAATGCGTAAAAGAAAATAAGAAAAGAAGAAGAAAATAACAGGTTAGAAGAAAAAGTATTTTACTTTGGATTTTTCTAGACTAAAAGGAAGAAAATAATGGAACAGAAGAGAAGATTGTTGTGATCGAATTGTGACAGAAAAAAAAAAAAAGTCAGACTGCTCGCTTCGCAGAACTGAATTTCAGTCAGAGGAATTGATCGTTAACTGATCAAGTCAGAGGAATCTATTTTTCATTACAGAGTATGTGAAGGCAACAAATCATTTTTCGCGCGAAAAACAGTGTTCCGCGCGTGGCGTGGTTGACACACAAGCTGATTCGAATGTTCTCGTTACACCGAATCAGCGTCGAATCAGCCAGGTTTGCTGACTCGCTTTCGTAAATAACGACTGCCACGCAAAAGTTGCGACAAGCCACTCGTTGATATCGCCATTTCGGCGCGAGGACAGAAAAAAAGAGTGGTGGCTGCGTCACGCAGCTCGCGGCCGCTTTTTCGCCTATGTTGCTCGTTCTTTTTCTTTTTCTTTCTCTGCCATCTTACGGTTCATCACAGCTCGCCTCTTAGGCGAAGTTTTCCTGCTTTCGAAGAGTTTTCGATTCTCCCGAATAATTGAATTAATTGTCGAACCCTTTCGCGTATTCGAAGTTTCCAAACGTGCTCGTTAAATTTAATATCACATCGAGAGCTATGACGGTCACGTTAGAACAATTATGACATTCGTAGAACGATTTCTATGCCGAGGGGGGAAGCAAATTTCTTCGTTGTAATCATTTCTCGATCAAGCGAATCGAATTTCCCTTTTCTGGTATCTGAGAATAACAATTTGAATTTGTGTTAGTTTAATTTTGTACTGAATTGAATATTTTGATACTCCTTTTATTTTCTTCTTTCTTTATAGGAGAGGAACGAACTTTGAGACAGGATATGGAGAATCTGCTGCATGATGTAAATCGAACAGATTAATCGTTGCAAAATATATACTTCCATCAAATATTCTGTAATTTCTGTTGGAGCGCGTAGCGCAGTATGGCTTTATAATAATTAAAGAGGCAATAATCACAATTTACCTAGGAATAACAATTTTACTCAGCGGACTCTTATTACAAAGATGAACGTTGACAATACGTTCGAGCTGCTTATATAAATAATGCATACACATATATACTAGTTGTACATTTAACCGATACGAGATGTCGCGATTATAACAGATCTATAAGATAGATCTAACAATTTCCATATATACATTTACCAATATAATCCTAATATAGTTTCACTGTAATAATAAATAAAATTTCAATACAAGAGATGAGTAAAAGGTTCGTACAAGTATTCGAGTATTTTCGCGAGTAATTCTATATCGGTTAGAATTAATTGTACAAACTGTCAAGTAATCGGGGAATCAATTAATCCAGCCTCGCCGGACTAACTATCTATCCGGTGCCAAAGAAGGCGAACTGTGACGAAATCGTAAAAATCTTCGCCGATAACCGATTCCCCTTAGCTTCTTCGTCCAAGATGAACCGATGCCAACTTTTTACGACGTGACTTCCGACTCTCCCTTGGCAATGAAATCCACTGATATTCTTCCGGGGCATTACATCAGGAGCCACTCCCACGCGTTTTATGAATAGTAAGCTTCGTCGTCCCGATATAACGTATTCGCTTTCCGTATCAATATCTTGGCTGGTAAACAGCACGATAAAAGCTACGCGACATGTACAACAAACATATTTCGAAAACTCTTCGTTACACCGCTAAAAAATGGAATGGAAATTCCTTCGTCTACTGTTTCAGTTACGACTTAACGTTAATCACTGATAAATCGATGGATGATTTTTAAAATTTATATTATTTTGTTGGATGATCAACCCGGACAATATCAAATCTATGCAAATACTGACAATAAGCTAGCAACAGTTCCACATAAAAGTGGTCTGTGAATAGTTAGTTATAAGGGCAAGATCAAATAATTGGTCATCTATGCTCCTTCCCCTTTCACTTGACGATGATAACCAAATATATATAAGGACATGCTTTAGAGACATTCGACAGCATAAAACATTCTAAATCATTAAAGAGACATTCTATGTAATTAAAAGCATCAAAGAAACTAAATCATTCTACATCATATTCAAGAGCATTAGACATTCCAAATCACTGTAAATCATTCTATTGATTATAGTCGACCACGACTGTAAGGGAATAAACTCTTC
This sequence comes from Frieseomelitta varia, assembly GCF_011392965.1. Taxonomy (NCBI): domain Eukaryota; kingdom Metazoa; phylum Arthropoda; class Insecta; order Hymenoptera; family Apidae; genus Frieseomelitta; species Frieseomelitta varia. The sequence continues at coordinate 179,059 of NW_025110507.1, read as the reverse complement.
TAAATTGTAAGCGTGTTGGACTCCATTACACGGAATCCAACAATAATTTTAGGACAGCATGGAATTGTCTCTCGTAAATATCCCAAAGTCTTTGAAATTTGAAAAGGCTAAAAATTTCCATTTCAAGCAACAAATTCTACATATCAATTGCAAATAACAATTAATGACTAATAATTTTTAGCGAAAGTTGATGCTTCGGAGATTTTCAGAATGTTCCCAAGTTGTGCAGTCTGTACGCTAGGATTGCAGGAGGAAAAATGTAAAATGAAAAAAAAAAATATATATATATATATATAACACGAAACAGCAGAAAAAAAATTATCAAAAATTTCTTCGCGACAGCTGTATTCCTCGCAACGCTATGACGATTTTTACACGCCGTCTCCACCAATCGAAAATTCCCCCTAAACGAACAGAGCCTCATATCGAGCGTACAAGCTCCTACGAGCGAATTGCGGCAGCAACACACACCCGAATGCTCGCCGCGAGATCAATCATACCCGGTAATAAACCGGTCGAGCTGAAACGATCGCGTGCCCGCCCGTAGTGTACAGCACGGCTCCGGACCATGCAACACGCGTTCCTGATTGGGTTACGTGCGATGTTTACGGCTTCCCGTAATTGATCCTCCGGCCATCGTCTGTAAAATCAACTCGGTCTTCCCGACCGGCTGGTTCTCTCGGAGAACAACCGCGCGCGGTGCGCAACTTGCGGTGGACAACTTGCGAAATGAACAGTGCCGCCTCCGCCGGTAACCGTTGCCACCCTCTTTCATACGCTGGGAATTATCGGTCTGGGTAGTTTGCTTGTAACTCGGTCCATTTCATTTCCAGTCTCGGAAACCAGGCTACTTTGGGAGTTTTCTTACTGTTATGCCTCGTGGTACTACGGCTAAGTGGGCCGAGGGCTGGGAGATTGAAGTGGTCTCCGAACGATGGAATTTTTGGGTTACGTTGTTCAAGGGTCCCGCTGATTTAATGCGTCCGTTATAGCCGCTGGTGTTTCGAGATAGCGGAGATCGTAATTCACTTCTGACTGACGCCAGAGATTAGATGTATTCACGTTCACATAGTAAATGGCAGAGGGCAGTCAATTTTAAAGATACTATTGCCAGATTGCGGATTTCCATGCGTTTGCGTGAAATTTGGAGATACAGTGTAAATTATTCAAAGTGTTGCGATATAGTAAAATAATTTTATAAAATATGATCACGTGAAATAATTTTCCACGTAGAAAGACACGCAACTTATTGTTAATTAAAGTTTGATCATCGAAATAAATGGAAAAGATTGAATAATAGAAGCTGGTGGAGAGCAACGATTAAAATCACAGGGAATCTATTTCACAATTTTTCACCGAATTTCGAGAACAGACCGATGCGTAAATGCACGGAAAATAAAGTGTGCTCCGCTGAGGATATCTTCTCAAACAACAGAATCAAGAATCGAGAACGAGTCGAGCGACTCCACCGCCCGCGGAGTGAAAGGTGCAAGCAACCGCATTTTAATAAAACCGAGAGCAACAATGAGGGCGAAGTTGGACGCGCGGAGGGACGCTGGAGAAAGGTGGACAAAAGGAAAAATCGATGGTCCGCGAGAAGATATCGAGACGCATCTCCCGCTCTCGGGGCTTCCATTAAAACCGCGCCGTTCCGCGCGCTCCTGAAACTGACACCTCCTGAAACGAGATCGTCGTTGCAGTTCCGAAGCACGGCGAAAACAACGAAAACCCGGGGCGCGAAAGCTGAATCACGTGAATCGCGAGGCCGAAACGCCGGAGAAAAAGGACGGAACGCGTTTTCCCGTGGAGGAAAAACGAGAAAAACAGCGGGGAAAAAAGCTGGCCAACGAAGAGAGAAACTCGGTTTCACGATACACAATCAGATTCGCGCCGGCTGGGGAAAAAAAAAAACGAAAAAAGAAAAAAGATCGGAGAAAAAAAAAAAAGCGGCAGATAGACACCCTCGGTGTACGGCGGCGTGAACCCGCGCTTACAACCGAGATGACTGTTGAGATTTCATCGAGCGAAAGTTATGAAAACTGTCCTTTTTCGCTGTTACGTTCGTGGCAGGTTGTAACAGTTGAAATTTAAAACTGCCCTTGAACAAAAGCCGCTGTCGGAACGTAACGAAATTTATGGTCCGATGGTCGAGGGAAACTTGAGATCAATTCTGATCCACGTCGTGGATAATTTTCGAACGTCGAGTAGCCTTTTGTACGGGGAAATATTCGACCAAGATTTTGTAATTATGGCAAATAATTTAAGTTGCGCGAGGGACGTGCGCTTTAATTATACATTCTGATCTTCAAATATGACGAACATTGTATTAAATATGATGGAAATAAATACAGTTACCTTTCATTCTTTTCGCGAGCGCGACAAAGAACCATTTCACACTTTGCACTGAAATATCTCAATTGAAGCGAGATAAAAGACACGCAACTACAGGCTGAAATTAATTATCGATTACTCTCGAAATCAACAATCTGAACCGAAAATTTAAACGTGTCCAGATAGAAAGTGATCAGCTAAATCTAAAATTTCGCGTAGAATGGAAAAGTGCCATCGGGAGAAGTGGCGAACGTCTTAATTTTAAACAGAGAGACACAGATAGCCAAGCCTCGAAGCCAGAAATGAAGTTCTTCGGAGAATTGTGTGTCGAAAGAGCATAGAGAAACCGTGGAAAAGGGGGGAGAAAAAAAAAAAGAAAGTAAACGAGACACTCCTAGTCACCGATCCTTTGCCTCGAATTTTCTATAGCGGTGGAGAAAGCAATACCGTCTCCTTTTCTCCTCGCTTCTTTCTTCTCCACTCTCTGTGTTCTGCCGCTCCCTGCGCTTTTTCCCTTCACGGCGGAAAGATTTTCCCGCGACGTGCAAAGGCGACAGAAGAACGATACCTTGGCGCGCGAGTAATTGCTTCAACGCAAGAATGCAATATTCCTCTGTCTACAACGATTCCGACGTATTTTTTCCTCCTCCGCCCATCCTTTTGGTGACGTCCGCGTGCCAGTCTGATGTCTTATTACGAGAGCCAGGGCGTCTTGCGCTGAATTTAATACGAACACCACGGGATACCGACGCTCTGCCTTTCTACTTCACGACGGTGTGTTTAATAAATCGCCCCGGACGAACGCGAATCACCGATGAAATCGGTGGATTTTATTTGGCAGGGAACGTCGTTTCTCTAATGCCATAGCAACCACGTACTCTCAATGTGAACATTTCTGATAGAAACGCGAAGGTTTATTACGATTGTGAATGTTGACTTGTAATCGAAATTTACACTTGAATTACAGCACAGAAGTGTAGAAAATAATTTAACAGTGCAATAAAATTTTTTAATTAATTATCTACAAATAACCACGAAAATAGAAATGTAGAAAATTATTTTTAATCGCGCGGCGCGACGAAACTATAAGTTGAAATTAAACGTCGCGCTCCGAGGAAAATTAAGTCTTCACCTTTCATTTCTGAGTCATTCAGAAAGGAGCAAGGAGATTACGAAATTCCGTTCTAGGGCATTTTCAATTTGAAGAAAAACGCGGTTCTCACGAATTTGTTACATTGAATTTACGTGTAATTAAATGTCGGCCTAAATATTGTCCTATAAGAACAAAGTAGCGTGGATCAATGATACGTACGACATTCGAAAAGAAAAGTCAACTCTTTCATGACAGAGTGTCAAAAATCGATTCATAACGAAACAACCACACGTTCAGTCGTAGCCACGCAGTGCGTAACGTAGAAAATCGAAAAAATACATGTGTGTGTGTGTGTGTGTGTGTGTTCTTTCACGAGGCGGAAAGTACGTTGGAGCATTTGCATGTTTCGCGATTTCCATGTAGCTCGTTTGAATTGCAAGTCGAATAAAAATCAGTCCGGCCACGGATTAGCATAACAACGTTTTTATTTCCCTCGCCGTTGTAATTCGGGGAATTAATATTCCCCGAACGGCAGCCGGGTGGTATAAAAAGGCCAGAGAGTAAGACGAAAGACGCTCTTGACGACATTTCGCGGTACAATGTCGTCCAAGGGTGGGAGGGAGGGAGAGGATTGGTAACCTCCTTAGGAGGCTGCGTTTATCGTCGAGAAACGTCGTCTTTCATATGTAGATTGTCCTTGCCGACGTTCGTCGTCTCTAACATCGTCGAACGAATAATTTTCTTATCGGTGGCAGTTCCTTAACTCGGCGAGAAGGAACGTTGAAAATTTGAATAAACGAGAGAGAAAGAGAGAGAGAGACTTTGGGATGCTTCCAACTTCTTTGTCAAAGACGAAATTTTTACTTAATCCTTCATTCGTTAGTTCACTACTACGTCTTTCGCAAAGAGAATAGAACGCGTTTAAGAATAAAAGGATGGTTGTAGAAAAGAAATTTGACGGAAGTAAGGGTTTGACGACATTTGGCAAAATTTGTAGGATCATTGATAAGACTGCTGACACAATTTCAGAAAATTTGAACGAAATTTTCATAAGAGGAGAATTTGTATTTATAATTCTTCTACTGGAAAAATCGAGCGGTCTTTTGTAGTTGAATGAGCAATTAATTTCTAATTTGGTTCTTGCCTAAATATGCCAATATCACCTTGCTTTCGAAATTGTTTAATTTTTTATTCCTTTCTTTTATAAAATTAAATCAACCATTACGCGATCCAAGTTTGCAAACGTTTCCATTCCAATTTACAACTTTCTATTTCAGAGTATCTCAAATGTTCTTTGATTAACGAGAATATTGAAATTTAGCTTGTTAAAGTAATCTAGCTTCAAGCATCAATATCGAATAGAAAATTACAGATTATACGTTTGTGTAAAATATTATCTATTCGTTTAACAAAGCCGTTACTTTAAAAATGATTACAGAAAATTTTTCTCATCCCTTATAATTCATCTCTCTGATAATTCTAAAAATTTTCAATTTTAATTCTTTAACTCTTTCACTCGAGAAAAGTCGGTCGTCGTGGCAGTGAACCAGAGTAAAATTTCGAGTTACTCAAACTGATCTAGAAAAGGTTTAAAGTCGAGTTTCATCCTTTTCTTCTCGCGCTGTTCGTGAAAAAAGTCTGTCAGTACGGACGACCGTGGATCGACAGCAGTATGCAGGAACATCGCGCAGTTTCTCGCAATACCGTGGAGTCCGAGCATTTCGATCTGGCTCGCCCTAACGCGACATTCGACGCAAGGTTCGGCCGTCACGTAGCAGGTAATATGCAAATGACATATCGTCACGGTGAAATTTATTCATGGACGCGACTGCCCGCAGCTGCGGCTCCCAAGTTCCTCGTCGACCTTCTGCGTTTCCCCAAAATTGTCGTAATGAACTTACTCGGCCATGCAAAACTTCGACCTTACTCCCGGCGATCGGCCGTTGCAATTTTACAGGTCGAAACAAATCTCCAATAGTTCTCGTAACTACGCGCTGGCGTGGTCGAGTCGAACGAAGAGCAGTTCATCGACAACTTTCAGCGATATATTTAGGAATCGAGTGATTTTCTTAACGAGTCGATCCGACTGCCGAGCGCTTCTAGAGTATGACGTACAAAACCGTAATTACGATCTTAGTCACCAGCGGCCGACTCGTAAATCATTATTCTCAAAAATGAAATCTCCTAGTCTACAAAACTTGCTCGGTCTACATTAATTAGAACCTGGCCACCGTCCAACCTCGCATTACGCGAAAAACCGAATACCAATTCCGTAAATCATTCGCGACATACGTCGACCGAAATAAAGCTAGAATTTCTACTCGCACGAATTTTCTGAGTCATCCGCCTACGAGTATACTTCAAATATTCACCGACGAGGTAATCTGTAAACCACCATTCACGGTATTTTCAAGTCATCCTGCAATTCTCTTATTATTAAATTCCTACCGAGTCCGTAAAATTGTTTTTAAACTTGTTTCTCAATTCCTCCGACATTCGTCGAGGATAATTCTTAAACTCACGAACGCTAACGCGTCTTTTTCGCAATTTTTCTCTCTCCAGGGAGAGGCGAGCAACTCCGAAGACAAACGGGGGGCAATTTGACGAATGCGTGAATGTGACGAGAGAAAACAAATCGAACCGCGGGTTCGACACGGTCCATGGGAACGACACCGTTTTGGCATCGGGGCGCGACACGCTCGGCTGTTGGCTCGAAATCCGATATTTTTTTGGCCAGGAAGCTCGTTTGTTCCTAGTGAATCGCGCGTCAAAGGATCAGAGAGAGAGAGAGAGAGAGAGAGAGAGAGAGAGAGAGAGAGAGAGAGAGATTGCGCCATGTCGCTACATTTTATCGCAATTACGAATCGTAGCGAAGAAGGATTCGATCTCCTACGTGTGTTTTAAATCATCGGTAAACACGGCTACTTTCAACTGTCGCCGCGTGCCACTGAATTTGCACGCGTATGACCTCGAGTAATTCGTCGAAAAATGACAATCGAATGCAAAATTGTTATAATTTATTACAACGAGGCAAATTAATTTCTTATAAGCGTCCCCAAACGTTGAAACAAATACTGTTGTTTGGCGTTGCATTGTTGCTGCCTTTGAATAAATTAATTGCATTAAACTGAACTGTAGCGATATATATATATATATATATATGCGCAATATATGTGTGTTTATATTACTTGACTGTTACAACGAACACACGTGTAGTTGTTCGTTAGTATCTCAATAATGACGTAGAACTGCACGATTTAATTTAATTTGTTTATATTCGCAAGAATTAAGTGAATGAATCTATATAATGGAGAGCGCCATTCATTAAATTCTGTCCGTTGATATTAAACGCGTGAATCGGTTAGTCAAGAAGAAATTTTAAATTCGCGATAGAGAGTTGTTGAGAGGTATGTAAATGCCAAGACAATTCGACGTTAATCTGTCTTGAATTCAACCAAATTAAACGAAATTATTAAAAAAACATTCACTAATTATCAAACGATTCTAAATTCCTTAATTTTCATTTCATTTCATTTCAAATACCTAGACAATTTCCACCCCTTGGAACTAACTTCCACGGTTGTTTCATCTTGATTCATGTTGAATGGAGAACGATCTCGTTCAAGATACACGACGTACGGGCACGCACGGTTCGTACGAAGGCGAAATGCGAACGAGGCAAGGTTTCAATCAGTACATTAAGTTGTGCCCTCCACCGCTTGGAAAGGCGTGTTGATTACCGTGCACCGTGTCCCCCAGGAAACAATGCGGACATTTTATAGCCGGTGTACAACTGGCACAGTCCCCTTATACTTGCCGGGAACAATGGGTATTATGTAGCGTGGTGCACGCACGGAAATAGCCTCCCCCGGACTTGTTCGAACTAGTTGTAACTAACTGTTCAACTGTGCCCGTTGACGAGCAGCGCAACAATTACGCTAATGCATTGTCCTCGGTTCCTTCGCCTAACGACTCTAAACGATCGGTCGTCCCTCCTTCCCCCCGCGCCAGCCCCCCTTTCGGCCGTTTCAATTAAAGGCGACCAGGAAACACGCGGCGGGGGTCTTCCAGTTAAAACGTTTCGAAATCTTTCGCGTCGCGATTCCCGATCCATTGATTTATCACCGTTTCATTAGGCGATGGTTAATCGGTCGAGTGGATGCCTAAGCAGATCTTTAGAACTGTCTGACCGACCGTCGTTGCGATCTTCAACGATGACTTTGATGACAATGAAATGAAACGAACAAAGTGGAATAAGTATAAACTATTTCAGAGAGAGAGAAATTATCGTTCTCTGGTTTCTAGGTTCGATGTAGTAACGTTCGTCGAAGCAGAGAAAATTTGGCCTCGAGATTTCGTATCAATCTTTCCAATTAATAGCAGTTTAACTCTCAGATTGCTACGTGAAAACAGAGAAATTCGGCTGGATTTGAGTTAGCCGAGATTTCTGGACAAATGTCGCGGGAATTATCAAGTTAATGTGTAACGATCATTTTAGAAAATTCGGCTAGATCGAATCGACGATGATATGTAACATCAAATTTCAAATTAGTAATAATAATAATTTACCGATTATTCAGAGAAGCAGACAATTAGACTGAATTAGTCGAGATTTTAATATTAATATTATGCCAGCTTTCAAACTAATAATAATCGTAATTTAATCAGCAGAACATCTAGTTAAAAAGTTTGTGGAAATTCTGATTCTTTAAATTAAATTTCTACAGTTTTCCCAAATCTTATATAAATCATTCAGTTATTACTCAATTAATCTGTCACTCATTTATTACTCAGCTTTAAATAACGGATGAACATTTTAATAAACGTTCATACTTTGAAGAAAGATCTGACAGATGCGGTATCCATTTGAAGCGTGGAGCTCAAGTAGAACAGGCGCGACAGTGGTCAGACAGCGCGCTGGAAATTTCCCGCAAGTGAGAAAGTAGAACTGGAAACAACACTCACCCGTATCGTTGTCTCCTGGAACACCAAGACTATCGCTATTGTCATTGATGAAGGCCTCCGCCGTCGACGTGAAGGTCTGAGGTGATAGTGTGAGGTCCGGCCCGCTCTCACTATCGAACAGTTCTAAATTCCCATTGCCTGAAAAATAACAAGAGAACACGCCCTGTAAATTCTGTCGTCATCTAATATCGTCAATTAAACAATTGTAGAGTTAATAAATTGGCAGCAATTTAGGAAATATAATACACGATCGTTGAAACCAATTTTCGAAATCTCGAAATACGATTTCTACATCTCCATTTTGCACATCCTTTTGCTATTTTATAAAATTACGTAATTCATACCAATCGAACTATTTATTTTATTTTCTTTTTAATTATTTTATTATTTGAAAGTTTTTAACAAATGGAAGTACCGTTGGTTTATTTTTCCCCAAGATTCGTCTCCAACATTTTCTTTAGTACCCTCTAAATATTTTAAAACTCTTCTTAAGAAAAATAAAATCATTCTTGCGAAAGCAACGTTGAATAATGAGAATTATGATGATACTAAGTTTAAGATCGAGATAAGAGTTCTTCGAGAACTCAATGCCAAGAAACGAGGTTAACAAATCGAGGTGAAAAATTAGTAAGAGCAACTACACGTGGACGGGACGATTTTCCTGATTTCCGTGAACACGCTCGCCTCCCACTCTTATTTTTATAGCCATGCAACACGCAGAGACGAAATCACGCTCGTCGATGCCAGGTTGCTCGACCTCGAGGTTGGCAAACGTTGCCGACAGATGGACAAGATTCTTCGCGTGTTACGAAGGGCATAGTTCAAAAATAATTAGCTTTGTTTGTTACAATATGATTCGCGAGACTCCTACAGCTGCTCCTACAATTTTCTTTTATCAGCGATAATTGGTAAATGCAATTCAAGTATTAACTAAAAGCGCGTACGAATTTTTAACGTGCTGTATAAGTGCTTATAATTATATGCGTGCATAATTACTAAACCTAATTTGTATATCGTGTAGTCTCTGAAATTTATTTTGTATTTCATAATGCATTCTTTGCGACAGAGATCGAAAAGGAAATTTAATTGGACTGAAAACTTTCGAAGCTGAATAATTAAATCTTAAATCGTTACGATCTTGAATCTCGTCTAAGGATCAAAGATGCGAAAATCTATAAGATACACCTATTGCTCCAAGTAATAATACCTGTTAAAAGATTAAATGGCAGAGATCAAGTTTCATTTCTTAAACTCTTAAATTTCATTTTTCAATCTAAAAAAATTCTCCAAAAACTATTTGTCAAAATTTGCCCAAAGACAAATTCTGCTAAAAAGAATAAAATAAATAAAGTAAAATAAAATAAAATAAAATAAAATAAAATAAAATAAAATAAAATAAAATAAAGTAAAATAAAATAAAATAAAAAAAATAAAATAAAATAAAATAAAATAAAATAGTTCTAAGAAAGCAACTGAAAGGGAACGTATACGATGCACGACGCAATCTGTAATTTAATCGCGATATGGATCACCGGGAGTTGATCGATGATTTTTCGTTGTCAGGATGCGACGTAGAAGGGGAGGGAGGGGTTAAAGTTAGGCAACGGTGCTGGGAGGGTTAAACGAGAACTCCTCGGGTATGAGACGAGTGTCGCTTTCGCATATTCCTCGGCGCACTGACAACAACGCTGAAGAGCACTCTTACGAGAACTAGCAGCCAGTGGAGGATCTCTCGAGACCTTAGGTGGCCTTCGCGATCCGAGGACAACTGCTGCCAAGTGGCAGCAAACTTTGACTGTGGATTTTAGGTTACGTAGCTCGTCGTGCTAAGCGACCTAAACTCTGTCTTCCCTTCCCCTCCCCCCCTCCCACCGTCCCACCCTCTCGCGCTTGTCAGACCCTCGTTACGACCATCTCGGTTCACTCGATTATACCGCGTCGTCAACCGCGATCAGATCAAGAAATCGCGAAGCACACCCTTACTGTTTTTATCATGAGAATCGCGAGACGTATCTTTGTTGTTCTCGTCACAGTTTAGTAAAAAGAAAAAAAGAAAATCGCACGTTATGTATATTGATTGTAAACTTGACAATGGCTGTATTATCCACAGACAGTGGATGTTGATGCAAATATATATTTTTACGAATGTAATTCAAAAAAATGGAACCCAGATAGATCAGATGGATTGCTCAGCTTAAAGTTTCAAATGATACACGTATCAAATAATTGTAAATTTCTCCCAATTTGACTTTTAGATAAAACTGAAGTCCTCCCCCTCTTTTGGCAAACTTTACTTCTGAAAAAAAAAATTCACGAAACTTCGTTTAATAATATAAAATTTTAGTTCGTAATTGTAATAATTCCAGATCTAGTAGAGTCTAATTCACAACGCCGAGCCACGTTTAAAAGAATTCTGAAAAATCCAGCTGATTGTACAACAATTGGTACAAAAAATAAGGAAAGAAGAGAGAAATCGTAATACACGAGGGGGTGGCGATATATATTCGAGATAATTCACGACGAAAAACATACGATATCCGTAGCCACTTTTGCCGACACAATTATGCATTTGACGCAGAGGTACGTACACAAAGCATTACGTACCATATTCGTCGGCATCGACATCGACCGTGTACACGATTCGCGTCGTAGAGCGGGCGTTCCGCGTTAATTCAAAGCGACGGTATGCATCTCGCGGCGGATTAACATATTCCAGATTATCCGGCCGCGTTTGCGTTAATGCCTGCGCCGTTGGGTTAGTTAAATATGTAAATATAAGCGGACCCAGCCATGCTGGACCGTTATCCGCGCTTACGAGAGATCGATGAATCGCGCGCGGGCACAAAACGTTCGCACGCACACGCGCGAGATGCGCACGCGAAACGGGCTGAATAAAATTCGGAAAGAAACGGGAGAAAGGGTTTCGACGTTGGAATAAATCATTGGAAACGCGTATCTCGTGAAACAGCGATACGTTGATCATTTATTCTACAAATAATACGTTTAAACCCATCGCGTAATGACACGCAGCTATATGAATTCTGCTATAAAAGATTTATAAAAATGGAAGAACAATTGAAGTTAGATCGGTTCCTTTCGTGAACTGAAATCGTTCAATCCTCGAGTTGTCCGTTTTATTAAGAAACATCTTTACTTTATTACGTAGCTTATTACCATTTCGTTTGTGTTCCTAACAACAATCTAAAATTAATAAAATTCACAATCGAATCGATATTTTGGCCTTCCGTCACAGAGACGAAAACATTTTCTTTGCAGCTCGCTTGCCAAAAAAAAAAAAAAAGAAAACTCAATTACCTAATCCAACCCAGAATTCCCCGAGCACGTCATCAACGTCATCGCGATCCGGGAGGAAAAGTACCGAAGCAAACGGAACTAAAAAAAGAGATCTAAACAACACATCTGAACGAGGGAAAAATACCACGCACGCCGTATGATCAGGAACAGTCGTGTAATTTCAAGGAAACAAAAGGTGGGACGAAGCAACGAACCGGCCCGTAATGGCGATCCAGAATTAAAGCTCCATCGCGAGATTATTAACAAACGCGACCGTTTTATCTTCGCATGGTGGCGCGATCAGCAATGCACTGCAGCGGGGTAGAAACGGGAGGGGGCGAGCCATCGTTCCAAGACAAGGGGTTGATCATCGCCGCCCGGAAGAAACGGGCAAGGGGGATGAGAAACGAAGGAGGAAGCTAGAAGGAACCGGCCGCGCAACCGAGTTTATTCAACGCGCGAACGAAGCCCAGATATTAATTTTCGCGATGTATATGGATGAGTTCCGACTGAGCCACGGTGCAAAACCCATCCAGAGAGAAGGAGAGAGAAGGAGAGAGGGAGAGGATGAAAGTGGTAGATAGGAAGGTGATGATGCTGGTGTTGGTTGCTGCAGGTGGACCTACGAAGGAAGGTACATAGATGTAGCGGCGAGAAGCGGTCGTACAGAATGGCGAGGGGTGGTTAAATTGCTATCGATCCCCCAAGCTTCGCAAATATCGTTTACCTTACTCTTGCAACCCTTCTAAAATCCTATCCATGCTCTCTCGACGCTCGCCACCCGATCTCCCGTCCTTCGCTTCCAGCACGATTTCTTCTCCGCGTATCGTTCCTCCTTCCGTTTCCCTTTTTATGGAAAGTCAATGCCCAGAATCGTCGAAGTTATTTCGACGGACAAGGATTTTCCTGGACATTGTCTTTCAAATTTAGAGTTAACGTTTGCGTCTAAGGTGAGGGGATTGAACGAGTTGGATTTTCGAAATTTTCCGATACTTTTTATTTGTGAATTTCAAGGCCCAACACAATTTTGCTTCTATTTAAGATATCGCGTGTAGGGAATTAAGACAGTTGTAGCTTTTTCGAAAGATGTTTGAAGAGTGAATTGTAGTAGTTAATGTTTCATTTTCAGTTGTAGGTCAATGATCTTAGCGAATGAAACTAGATTCTAGAATCTAGTAATTATAAGAGAAAAAAAGATGAAAGGATGTTCGTGCGAAGTAAATAATACACTTCTGTGTATCTTCAATGAAAAATTAAATTTATAGATTACGACTAATCACAAAAATTACTGACCACCTCCATCTGTAACTGTCAACACACAGACTCTCGACTGCAAGAGAACGATAATTTATGAGAGTTCAAAACGAGATACCATTAAAAATGTCCCAGTTCTTCGTTAAACACATATATCCTTCCAATTCATAAATCGAAACATGCAACGAACACACGCAGACGAAATTATCCGCAGTTAAACGAAACATTGGCAATATTACCAAACAAAACTGAGCGTCCACGTGCCTCGATGAGAGTAGATTCCGACCACTTTATTTTTATCCGCCATTCGGAACAGTCATTATTTCCGGGCGAGACAGAACGGCGTCGAAAATTTCGAGCAGCGGGCAAACAAAAATTTTAATCAAATTGAAATTAATGGTGGTAGACGTGTTCGAAAACATTTTCGAAATAATGTTCTCTCTCTCTCTCTCTCTCTCTTTCTTTCTCTCTCTCAAGCACCCATGTATACGATCGATAGATTCCAATATTCGAGCTTCGCAAATTTTGTTTACCTTTCGGCAGCTGCACTGTCAGGATTCTATCCTGTCAGATATGTGTTATCAGCCGAATAGAGGCTCGAAACTCTATGTGCTGACAATTACGATCGACGATATCCTCCCCGGTTTTTTTTTCTCTTCCTTCGAATTTTTATTCTTTTTTCTTTTTTTTTTTTTTTTTTTTTGCAATTCGACAGTATAAACCATTTTCAATTTCCTCGTACGCGTTAAATTTATCTTCGGCCGGCGGTACAGCGAAGTTTGCACTAACGGTCAATTGTGACACTGTTAATATTGACGATCGTCCTGTCACGAAGATTTATGGAATACTTTATCTGACATCGTGCATCGACAAATTCGGATCGGTGGCTAATTCTTCTTGCTATCCCCGTCGTTCGTTATTATTTCATTTTTTTTTTTTTTTTTGGTCTTCTTCCTCTTTTTTTCACCATCGTGAGAGGCGATTTACGAAGGATTGATACTTTCGAAATTCCTCGATCGTTGTCAAGTTCGTGACAGAAACGAACAATGTTAATAACGTGAGATATATCACGAATTGAACAGTTATTGCGCAATAACTGAAAAAAAAAAAAATTAGAAGTCTCACTTCAGTGCAAAAACTGAAAAGTTAAGCTTCCACGTCTATCTACTCTTCTTCGTTTATTTCGCTTCGATTTTTTATACCTGAATTATAAAAATCAAATCAAATATGGGACGAAAATCACTGAAAAATTGGCCCGTCAATCTTCTAACGAGTGCAAATTCGAAGCCAATTCTCGAAATAATATTGGCTGTTTCACCAACAGTGGATAAACCGAAATTCGCTTCAGGATCGTCGCTATTATCGAACGCTCGCAACAGACGAAATTCGAGCCGAGCGTAAGACGCGAATCGCATGGAAATTTGAATTTCCGCCCCGCGTCGTCCATACATAAACTTGCAAAAATAAAACGGCCGCGCACGCGAAAAATCTAGCAAAATACGCGAGCGAGAGTGCACGCGATTTACATAGCGGTTTTGTTTGGCCGTTACGCGGAATCGAACGATTCTCCCCTCTGCAAAAGATATTCGGAATCGCGCGGTCGACTCGCCGAGGATTTTTATGAAAAATATCGCGTTTCATCGCTCGATGAATGAAGTTCTCGCTGGTTCACGCCGACCGTAAATGAATTCGTTCGCCAAACAGTAAGGCCCCTTCCACGCACGAGATTCCAAGCGCATTAAATAAAAATCGCATCGTAAATATCGTCGAGTCATTTTCGAAAATTGCTTTGGTCGACGAAAAGTCATTTTTGACGTCATTAAAGAAAAGTTAACGCATTCGATCAATTCGAATTAAATAAAATGACGTTGACAAACAAATGATATTTCTTGATATATCAAATGTAAAATTCAGCTTTTGCGATTGTGATTGATTATATGAAAAAATATAAAGTCAATCATCGTTTGTGCAGAATCGTACACTCTCTTGTATCTCTCTGTATCAGAAAATCTTACAACAACAGCTGCTGTCGAGCAAGACACAGAGATATTTCCATAAATCTTTCCGTCAATCCTAATTTCCAATGTTTCAACAGACACTTTGTTGCAATTTCGTTCAATGAGATGCATTCACGGTAATAAAAATCCAAAGCTGGCGAATTTTATTTGAGCAAGAAGCTGCAAATCCAAATTTCGACAAACAAAAGAAAAAAAAAAAAACAAAGAGGCAACGAAGAGCACTTTCATCAGCCAATACGTCGCGAGATATTTCCATATCGCGCAAAACTTCCCGATCCATCCGACGCCGCGTTCAATTCCAACAAACCTCCGGACCACAATTTCCTTAAAACCGTTTGTCCACGTTGCAGAATTGAAAAAAAAAAGAAAAAAAAAGAGCGGAAGAAAATACCGGCCGAGCGTATTCCAGGGCGAGAGCCATTTTCATCAGCGCGGCTCGCAAGCCCCGGAGCAATGAAAACAAAGCGCACTGAGGCACGACGGTGTACAGCCGGCCCTCGACCAAAGGTCGGTTTCTTTAAGCCGAAGATATGCAAATTGCATTAAGTGTCCGCCTAACGTGTACGGTGTATCACGGCCGCTCGGCCTGGTATTACGAAACTTAAGCCGTAGCGCACAAGTGTCGCGAGCTACGGCCACAGTTCTCCCTTTGTGCGGACTAAACCCAGGCCATTATCTCTCGGCCAGCAGCGGAGAACTTGAACTGGAGAGGAGGTACTCATCGCGGTTCCGTGCCACCTTTCCGCGTCCTTGCGTATTCCTTCAGAGAGAATTCCTTCTCCCTCTCTCTCTCTCTCTCTCTCTTTCTCTCTGTCTCTTTCTTTGACTATCTCTCCTTCTTTGGTCACCGTGTTTCGCTGATCCTTCCAGAAGCGACGTCCTTTGTCGACGGACGTTTCCACGCGAAATATTTCTCGGCCAGTTTGCCGCGGATAATTAAAGGACTTAGAGACGGAGGGGGCCAAGACGATGGCTTGATGAACTGAGACACCGAGAGTTTGGCGCGAGGCCGGATGCTGACTTGGGCAAATTGTTCAGTCGACGGGATGAAAAGCGGTTTAGAGTGACTTTCGAGGTGGGCAAGGTTTTATGGGTGGCGGAGTGAGCGTTCTCTCCGGTGTTTGCGCGATATGAAATTCGGTTTGAAGGTCTCCAGATTAAGTGCTGTCGAGGAGGTTGCGTCATCTCGCCACTTCTTACGCTTGATTTACACACTCTCTGGTTATGAGACAAAAGTCGTGAAACGAATCCGTAAACAGATTTAAATACGATCGAAGCGCCCGATATATATGTAAATGTGTCCTGAACACAATTTTAAAATATCGCGTTCTCCCCTCGTTCGAATGAAACTTTAAAGAATTGAACGTCTTGAAGAATTTTATGCATAACACTTGCACCTCGTAGATACAGAAATATTTAAAACACGATATTCTACTGTGTTCTCGTCCTACAAAAAATTTCAAAGAACTCTTCTAATTTTCTTCTCATTATAAAAAAAAAGGGGGAAAAAGAAAATCAAAATATCAAAGGCACGAAAATTCTCTCAATTTTCTTCTCTAATTATACAAAAAAAAAAGAAAGGAAAGAGAAAGTGGAAATATCAAAGGCACGAGGTTCCGATTTTCACTATTGAAAAAAAAAGGGGAAAGAAAATGAAAATATCAACGGCATGGGGATTTTATTTTTTCAGTTAGCCTCACGAAAATATTCCAAAAAATTCTCTCAATTTTCTTTTCTATACAAAAAAAAAGAAAGAAAAAAGAAAGTGGAAATATCAAAGGCACGAGGTTCCGATTTTCACTATTGAAAAAAAAAAAAAAGGGAGAACTTTTTTCAGTTAGCCTCACGAAAATATTCCAAAAAATTCTCCCAATTTTTTTCTCTAATTATAAAAAAAAAAAAAGGAAGGAAAGAGAAAGTGGAAATATCAAAGATAGAAGTTAGGACATGAACATACACACAAACACACAAACACAAACACATAAACACACACACACACACACACACACACAGAGACGTGGCTGCGTAATGAAGCTATCACCGAAGCCTGACAGGTGATCGAACGGCAGCGTCCAGCCGGTGTCGACATTAGTTACCGGGTCGATCCGAGCGTGTGCACAAAGACGGCCTAATCGGCGCAGATGAGACGGGCAAGGGTAATCACGCTCACGGCCCAATAATCATACCATTATAATTAATGTGCCGCAATTAAGGCGGTAATATAGGACAGCCGACAATCGAGCCGTGATTGTCGATTAAACGTTTTCGCAACGCGGGCCGACGCGGCGCGACGCGTTTATCGGCGGCGATGCACAGGACCCTCGTTTCGCGAACGAAACCCTCCTGGCTCGTTACACGAACATGCCCCGCTGCAAAATGCGACCTTCCGCTCCCTCTGGCTTCTCCGCGCTCGCATTTAGGATAATGGACGGTTTTAAGTGTGGTTTAAATGGAGATTCGGGCAACGTTTCGTTCTCGGTACACGGCGGAATCTTGTTTCGTTCCGGGTGGTGTTCGAACGGTGGCCGAACGGGGCGGTGGATTTAACAAGTCGTTTTGCAATTCGGTTCCTAAGAATTAAACGAGATTTAACGCGGAGGTCTGATGCCAGCTGCACGACCAATTATTTCGTTATACTCTCTCAGAATTCAATTTCAGGTAATGAATTTTTTTTTTCTTTTTTTTATGAAACTAGGAACTTTTCGATTAAATGAAGTAAAAGTTGCTCGTAACACTGTTCCAAAAAGATACGATTAACTAAAACTAAAAAGACAAATTTAATGAGTATAAATCTAATATTATTATTATTTGATATTCGAGAAAGCTACGAATGCCGAAACTTGGATCAGAAATCAGGCACGTAGAAAATAAATACACTTTGTACCTATTAAATCCTTACAATTCGTACAAACTCTAATAATTCTCTCTTTTGTTCCTCTCGATACGCGAGAAAATTAATCCAAAGTGGGGGAGGTAAGTTTATTTATCGTGGATGGCGAAGAAAACAAAAGGTTTCCAGCAGGAGGTACGCGCTGCAAAAATCACAGAATCTGTTTTCGAAACCGAGCGACCGTGAAACGCATTCAAATTACGCGCGCGGTGAAATTGCGCGGCAGTGCACCGCGTCGGTGGATTTTTCCAGCGCGAACTTTCTAGGAAATTCCTGTTTGGACGTTGTTCAACCGACCTCGGAAAACAAAGCTAGACTGGCACCGAGCGTCGCGCGTTTCGAAATCTCTGCCAATTCCTTTTTTCTCTCCCATCGCCGACGAAACGATGAAACTTTTCAAATTCTACGCGGTTGCACGAATAATTTGTGCACTTAACAATCTAGAGATTTCTACTTGAAAAGAAACAAAATTTTGTTTGCATTCAGTTGAAAAGGATAATATCACGTGATATACAAAAGAATTTCGGAATTTTTATTGTAGAATTTTGTAATTGTTGTAACAGGGACTCGCGGAAGTCGAATTGATCAACTGCACTTTTAATAAAATCTTTCTGGTCTATTTAGTGGTCAATCTTTTAAATGTTTTACCATACGAAAGTAACACAGACAACTGTCGATTCTGAGAAAAATTAAAACAAGAAAATTTACAATTATCACTCCTCTGTCGTTAATTTACGATATCAGTTGATGTGGTCCTCAGATGACCAACCATGAGATAACAATCTCACGTTCTCGAGTAGAGATCCACCTCGACTCAACGATACATAGCCAAACTTTCCCCTCAAACCGTCAGTTACCAACAACGACAAACACCGTCAAACCACTCAAATCACGCGAGATGGCGAAAATCTCTAAACCGTATATCGATAAGTAGCGAGTCAAAATGAAAGAAGGGTGCAAACGTGGCGGTGGGTGGTTGTAGCAAAAAAAAAAAAAAAAAAGAAAGAAAGAAAGAAAGAAAAGAAGAAAGAAAGGGTAAAAACGTGGCAGGAGCGAGAGAATAAATTGGATTACAACATTCTCGACAAACGGTCCGCTACAAAGAAACGTAGGAAAAGGAGACTGAAGGTAAATAATGGAGTTGAAAAAAGGACGGGATGGGCGAGGAGCGAGGAGCGGGTGGAAAATAAAGGGGAAAGGGGAGAAAAAGGAAGGTAAGCGAAACTCGCGCGCGAGGACGAAGGGATGGGAGTGAGGGGTGGTGGCTCAGAGAGAAAAGCGTACACGTACGTTTAAACACAGGGCAAGCGAAACATACACGCGCGCGCGCGCGAGTAAGGTAGGAGTAGCGAAACAGCGAGCGGACAAGAGAAAAAGAATAACCGTAACGAACTCGGTGCAATAAGAATCGCAAGGTAACGGGCTCGCCCGGTATTATTTCGGTAGCGAAGTCAATTTGCAATCAGCGGTGCAGCCGTTCTCCCCTCGTTTCCGCCGGAACGAGTATAGTCCGTATTTACTATAATGCGATAAGAGGCGAGCGGTATCGTACATTTAAATGAGACCCCGGCCCGCGCCCGCTCTGTTTCCTTTCTTTATTTCCACCGTGTCCGGGGGGAGGGGGGGTAGAGAGGGGGAGGGCTTTGCCCGTCGCTCTTTCTTAATCCGACGCCGAGTATCTGCTTCGTTGACCGCCCGCGATAAAAATGACGACGCGACATCTTGCTGGATTACCAGGGCCCGCGTCACACTGCTCGCTGGCGATGTTCGCGGACTCTACGGATGTTCGATCGGACGCTTTGTGAATCTGTTACATTATTGCACAGATTCGTCGCGTTTCTCACGCGGTGATTATACTTTTTAATTTAACACGGTCATTTTGGGGATCTGTAATATTCAAGTTCTACAGTCTAACGCGCTTCGAAGGATATTTTGAGAATTCGAATGATAATTATTTCTTGCAAAGCATTATATACCAGTGAAATTATTTTGCTGCAATATTGCACTTTTTCCTATTCGTTGCGGTTTACTTTTTCTTTCCTTTTTTTTTTTTTTTCTTTTGGCGCAAGTTTTACATTTTTACGTTTGAGGAAGTTTGTTCGAGAGAACGCAGATGAGAGGAGAACTGTGAATTTTTCTGCAGGTTTATATTCTATATGGATATAATCGGAGAAATGGAATTTAAATAGGAATTTGTTTCATCGCATTAAAAATTCCCTCTGAAATTAGAATTTTGAGTGAACGCAATGAATTCGTTATATATCGACATCTGCAACGCCACGGAAAATTCCTTTCCTGAAAAAAATTGCTTCACCCTTCTCGGTGAACGAATTTCCTCAAACAGCATTCACAAATTTCATTCTTCTCACTTTGTTAAATACCAAATTATCGTCCCTTCCGATGAATTTTATCCGCGCGATTGCGACCAACGTGAGGAGAAATAAGTATAAAATATGTTCCGAGTTGGAGGATGCTTAAATAAAAGCGGATGGCGTCGCAAGGTGAGAAGGTAAATTGAAAGAGCTACCGAAAATAAATCGGCAATGGAGAACGCTTAGAAATGGCCGCATGCATGCGAAATTCAACCAGCGCGTGTGTCCGTAAGCATGTTCGTTTAACAAGGGCGGAAAGTACGAGCGTTGAATATAGAGAAAGACATAAAGTTGCGAGAGCTGCTGGGAGGAGGGAAAAAAGTCGATTACCCGCCATCTCGAATATTTAAATTCATAAATGCGAGTCTGTTCTTCGATCCGTGCTGTCCCTTACTCCCTCCTGGTAAAAAATTCACCTCGATTCGCTATCGAGAAACTTGCTCGTTTGAAAATAGGAAAAATGAATCTATAACAACGTATTTTAAACATGTAAAAATATGTAAAAATATGAAAAACAATCTACAACAATAACATTAATATTAAAAAAGTTGGCCAGCCAATGATTCAAAACCTTCGAATGAAATTTTCGGCGTAAATTATTTTGCCACCCTAATTCTCGTAATCCTACAATATTCACTCATCCTAAAGCTAATAATCCTACCGTAATATTTATCAACTCCAACCGCAATAATCCTACAGCAATATTTATTAATTCTAATTCTAACAACCTCGACAGAACTTCCAACACCTATTTAAATCCTAAGCTACGTGCAGACGGTCAAACGTTATTTCATTATTTAATTTTTCGCGAAAGAAGGCAAAAATAAAAAAGTAATGGAAATGAAAACTCACTCCAAGGCCTTAATGTATCTACGGATTAACAAAAATTCTTTAAGAGAAAGTAGAAAATTTCTAGCATTGAATTTCGTAACCTTCTGATTCAATTAATCAATAATCACTCTGCATTTCGTAAAAGATGAAAAACACGAGTTAACTCTCGTCTATAGTTTGATAAAGGTCGTTAGTCTTCGTTAAAAATACAAAAATATATATTTTACAATCCGTTTGTTATTAAACATCGGAGAATTTATATTTAAATTTTCATTCGCGCTGCTTTCGCTCCCACTGACAGCAGCTCCGAAACAATTACCCGACAAAGTGCACACGAGGCTAATCAGAGATTCAGACACGTGTACGACGCAGAAGCCCCGAGAGTCACGGGATCAAGTCTTTGCCGTCGCAACGAGACGAGCAAGAAGGGAGAACACGGTAAAGGATGCGTTCTCTGGCGGAGGTTGAGTGGTCAATTTATCTGAGGTCACTTATCCGTTTTCCCCAAATAACAACGCCACAGAGAAGGAGTATCATCCTCTGTGTTCAACGAATCGGACAACGGTAACGAGACACTTCAACCGGACCTCCGACGGATAATACGAAAGTGTGATGTCGCTTGAACGATTTTCTCTTCCGGGAGGGAGAAAGACTCGTCTGGGCAAACTGGACGATCTCTGATGGTAATTCTTTCATATTCGCGCGCGATACGTTTGTCGCGTACCGTACACTGAACGAAGATGTCGTGAAAGTTATAAAAGACATCGGATGCGAAATCACGATGACGAAAAAGATATTGGACAAACGAATCTCCAGAATGTCTCAAAAACTAAATTCTGCAAATAAGTGACACTGCTCTGAGGATTTATTGCATTTAATTAGTACTATGAAAATACGACAAATGAATTATTCACGATATTTTAGATCGCGGTAAGTAGTTGGAGTTAACACGCGCAGCAACCGAAATTCTGGCTAATGGTACAAAAATCCACCCACCTCCTTCTTCGAAAGGAGGAGCCTCAATTCGCTAAAAAGCGAATCGCCGAAGACGAAAATTACAACGAGCCGTCGCTTTTCGAAACGCCTCGGCGTCACGAGGCGGCTGGATATCCGTGCCGCGGTGAAAAAAAAAACAAACCCCGCGCAATGGGCATCTCATTATGACATCGTAAAAACGCAATTTCCGGGTGAAGGCAATTTCGCCCGTTCGTTCGTTCGTTTCGGGACTTTCTCTCTGGACCAACAGCTGGGAGAGCCGAACGATGTTTCACGACGAGGGTCCCCGCCATACCTACGCGGGGAACATTAATTAAATCGGCTGGCTGGCTGGCTGGAGCTGGTGGCCAAGCAGAGGGGTGGCGAGCACACCCAACCCCGAGGGGAGGGGGCTTGGAAGCGCGCGGCATCCCTTTGACAGCGCAGTCAGCTTCTATCGCAAATTAAAGTCCCGGCTCACACGGGCCGGCACGAAAATAATTTCGCGCGCGTAAGTTTCGCATCGTACCCCCCTCCCCGACCCATCCAACCTCCACCCCCTCGCCCTCCCCTCGTCTATCTTCACCTAGAGCCATGATTTTCATGTTAATCCGGTGTCCGCGTACACCGTGGCGAATTATCATTCTTTGACGAACGGATTCGAATTGCGAATCAGCGTCGAGGGACGCCACCCCGCCTCACCCCTTTGCTTTGAAGCGTACAGCCTACGTCCCACCAAGGGGATGAAACACGCGCGAGCCTTCGTTTGTTTTCCCCGCTTGTGATTAGACGATCTTGGTCTGTCGCTGGCGGCTCTTTGATCGCCTTTTTTTTCTGCTTTGGAATCGAGGGGATGGTAACTGGAGTTGGACGAGTTCTGGGGGATTGGATAGAAGGAGGGAGGTTACTCGGAGTTTCGTCGGAGGTTTTCGGAACGAACGAGTTAGTTTTTCTTTTTTTCTTTTCTTTTCTTTTTTTTNTTTTTTTTTGTGGTTTAGAGGTTCGAGTGGCTCTTTGTGATTGGAGCGGAGACGTCTGCGCAAGCTGCGATAGCTTCACGAAGATGATCGAAAAGACGAAGCCCAGGTGGAACATTCGTTTCGCGTGTGTATATTTTAGAGTGGAGAGGATGGCAATGAGGTCTGGTTGATTCGATCAATAGCCCACGTGAAAATCGGGCGTACGTTGGAATACGTAGTTGAAAATGATGCAGACAACGCGTATTACGTGTACTTTTGTAGTTTCTGCAGGTTTTCAATAAATACGCAATCGATTATGACTGAAAGTTTGCTTGAAACTGTTTCATTGCATTGTTAGTACAAGAAGCTTCCTCGATCTCGAAATATTTTTCTCTAAATCGTCTAAAAATTCCACGTACAGAGGAACAGTCAATTCTCCGAACTGCGACGGACAAACCTATTTTACCCTTCGCGAGAAAAGCCTCGCCAACCTTTGAGCCCTCTGAAATCCGAAATAAACCACGAAACGGAGGATACGCGCGTCGATCTAAAAAAAAAAAAAAACGAGACGCACCACGGCGAAGGACGTGCGAGCGAAATCGATTACAGAGGAAAGAAACGCCCGGCGACATCGTCGGTTTTATCGCGGACCCCGCGATTAATACGATGGCGCGTGCTTCTACATACATTCCCCGTAGGGTGGAAAAGAAAAAAAAAAGAAAATAAAAGAAAAAAAAACGGTGTCCACCGTGGCCGTGGGGAGTGGGTTGGTGCTGGCTCAATTTTTTTCCCCCCCTCGATTCGCATTCCCGTCGCGTTCCGCGCAGTTTCTACTTTTTTCCGCGTGTCGTGGCCTCCGCGCTCCGCTGCCGCACACTTAATCAACTCTCGTTACGGTCTAATGGCTTAATACCGTGGGCTAGCTTTGTCCAGGGGCCCAGCGGAATCTCTCGCCTGTAGGCTAATTCGAATTTAAACCCTGCCACCACTTGCTTCGCCTGGCCCCGCCACTCTTCCCACAGAGTTACACGCCGCCATAGTTTTCGTAAACGTTTCCCTCCGAGGCTTCGAACCACTCGTTCTCTCCCTTTCTCTCTCCGGCAACTCTTGTTACCGCGTGCCTTCAATTACCGACTATAACTTTCCGTTGACCGGCGAAATCACGCTTTTAGCTGAATGCGTCAATTACGTCGTAACACGGAGCACGAGTTTAGCCGCGGCATCGGTTGGAACATTCGAGTGCTTCATCACTCGGCGGCGCTGAAACACTTTCCTTTCCAAAAGGTTATCAGACGCGTGGAGCGTTGCTTTTCACAATGTGGATGGTGGATTTTGCATCTTGTTGTAGAAACTGAAGAAGAACGGAAGAACGAATCCATCGAATAAACGATTCTGAAATTCTGTTTGTGACAAGAAATAATATTAAATGTTAAATCATGTGAATGTTAGAGGCTTTAAATTTGTCAACCCGTTTGAACCATACAAGAGCGGATGGTTGTATCCACAGAGTCAAATCTTTTTATTGGACAATATTTCCAATTGCTAGATACCAATTAACGAGTCTTAAGGATCTTCAAGCTCCTCGTAAATAAAATCAATGGATGACTGAAGATCTCCTCCGTAGAAAGTGTCGAGTCTCGGTATTAATTTAAGATTTCACTCGATGAATAAGACAACGTGTGGTTTAGGGGCAAGGTGTGACTATTCGGCAATCTCGTGGCGTGGAACAGTCACGCTGTCAGAGCTCGTAACATACTCTATTGGATGCAGTAACTAATAGCTGTTCCCGTAGATTAAACCATTGCTACTCCGGTTAATGGTTACCATGAACGTAGTAGAAATGTCAGGCACATCTCCCGACGATTAATCGCTTTATAAAAGTGTTACGAATACTCCTTCCACCAACGATTGCGATAATTTTCATTGAACTTCCATGAAACAACCAATATTGTAATTAATATTACAACTGAAGACAAATTGAGGACAGAAGAAAAATCAACGATTATTTTACATTCCCTGAATAGAATATTGCAAATTATTGCTCGAATCTAACAATACGACGGAATAATATTACAACTAAAGACAAATTGAGGACAAAAGAAAAATGAACGATTATTTTACATTCCCTGAATAAAATATTGCAAATTATTGTCCGAATCTAACAATACGATGTGTCTGCCACGTCACGAAATTACGCGTGAAATTATGCTTGAAAATTCCGACTGTCTGAGAAAGTCTGAGTAAGCTAGAGAACCTTCGATTACACGATTAATTCGGTTAACGCGCTTAATCGATAGATAGATCCTATCTTCACACAGAAGCGCGTGCCTGGCGGCCGATGTTGTTTGGAATCATCAGCTTAAGCAGATCAAGGATTACATGTAATTAACGTCCGATTGATACGATGATCTGCGCTCGGTTTCACATCTATGAAGCGACAGGGCGGCGAGGCTCGAAGCGAACGCCTTTCACACCGTAAATGGATCCAATAATCGCAAGATTGCTATCATCTCCGGTGCCACGGACCTAAAAATCACCTTTAACGTCCTCACTCCGAGTCTTCCCACGTCCCCTCGTGACTTTCCAGCCTTTGATTTGCTAATTCCCAAGATTACCCATCAAATGCTTAACCATCAAAGCCTCTCGTAGAGAATTTCAATCGAAAACACGACCCGATCGAAATAGCCGATATCTCACATTTGCTGGAGAAAATTGTTGTGTAATTAATGGAAAGAATCTTCCTTGTTTGGGTGAAACAAGGTGAGTTTTTCGAAAATCGTACAATTCTTGGATCGTTCAAACTAAAGATAAAATTACAACGAATGTCAGATAAAGAAAAAATAACGATGTGCGAGACTTGATTTAATTCTGCACGCATTGTTTGCGCGTTTCCCTTTTTTAAGGAAGTTCTCAGGTCGAAAGTTGTCGCCTTTTTTTCAGCTTTCGCGAATGTGAACAACTTTTCATCGTAATAACTTTTGCTCTTGTATTTGAGCAGAGCATGCTTTAATTATTTCCCCGCAGCTTCACGTCGCCAGTACCAAAAATAAATAGAATGCTTCATTTACAAGACACTACTTTCAAATAATAAACTCGCTCGACGAGTTGATAAAATGTTACTGTAATTTCAATTTAAAAAAAAAAAAAAAAAAAAATGTCTAGTACAAAAATTCCGCGAGAGAAATTATTTTTCTGCAACTCTCTAACATTAAAAGTACAACTTTTCATTCAGAAGACGGTAGATAATCTCACTAAAAATCGACTTTACATGGTCGACGAATCGATAAAGAATGTTAAAAAGAATTACAAGCTCTCACACAGGAACTTCCTTCTAGCTCGAGTTATTGAGATTCCAGTTCACCGTATATCGCAATGCATACGAAACGCATCTTCCTCGCGCGTAAACGGACGTTAACCGACGTTATCAGCGGTAGAAAGCTCGCTAGCGATTCTGGTCGGAGATCGATCACGAGGTTACCCGGTTTCCCCATTATCCGGTATCGGCACGATGCCACCACGATCGCGACCGTACGAACCCAGGTACCGCCGTCCCAAAGGTGAACGTAGGTATCCTCCGTGGCGCGGCAATATCACGGCAAACCCCGTGAAAATATGTATATCGCGCGCGGCTCATCTGTTTTAGCCGGTAGGCATGCGGCCGGTATGTGCGGCCGCGGTCGACGCACGCTTACGCGGCTCGCTTGCCGATTACGCCAACATGCCCCGGGTTATAACCGATCCCGAAACCGATGTCCCTTGGGACACGGCCGTGCACGGTAAATACAGCACGCTGGGACCATCCCTGCTCTCCCTTCGCCACCATCTCCAATCGTTCACGTGTCTTTGCTCTCGTGTGCGAGATTGTTTCAACAAAAATTGTCTGTATTTCGAGTCAAAACTTCGGGAAGAACGATCGTCTCGAAACGAAGATCCTTCTCAAATTTATTCAACAGTTTGTTTGACCAATGTAAGATAATGCTGATAATAAATTGGTAATTACTATAGCTCTTCAAATGCATACCCTAAAAAATGCAGCTGCTACTGATGAAAATAAAATTATTCTTCCAAGCATGGATAAGTTTAAACGAATGATGGAATAAATTTTGTCTAATATGAATATAAATTTAAAAAAGAATAAAATGATGCTGCATTTATATGAATTAAACGAATTAATCATCCTGAATTAATATCTTTTATAATGTGAATATGATTTAGTTGAGTATGAAGCTTCCACCTTTAACTTTAAATTGTCAGTCTCTCTCGAAGACTAACAATTTCTCCACATTGACAGCGTGGCAATCTTTCTTAAAGACTAACGATTTCTCAAGAACATACTTTTGTTCGCGAAATGCCTCTGGAAATTTTTTCAACAACTAAATCCACCGTGGTTTTGAAGATGGGCGTCTCTGCCCTCTGCAACGACATCTTGAAACTTGCCTGTACGATATTTCCTCTCCGTTCTATCGAACTTCGACTCACTTAAATGGCAAAACGTTCGAATTTCTTAAATTCTTTGGCGTTCGAGATTTGATGGAACGGCGAAAAGGAACCGTCCATCTTTCTGTACCTCGAACGAAATTCTCCACGATTTATTTACGGAACTAAGTGTACTTCTTTTATAGCAAAAAGTAAGAATGTAATATGCTTTTCATGAATTTGTACAAAACGTTACACGATCATCCTTTTCTTCTCCTGTCTCCAATCTCGTGTATGTGAGATTATTGTGCTTGAAGTTAAGTAGAATATTGATGACTATATTTCAAATATATATATATATTTTTTTTTCTTTTTCAGTAAGATGAGTGTATTGTCGAAATATTAATAAATTAGTATTTAAAATATTTATATATTTCTACGCCACCAAATTTCATTACATCTTCACACTAGATACATAAATTATTGTGTACGATGATAGTTGGAATTGACAGCTGCTTCAGTAAATTTACATCTAAATATAATGTGGATGAGCACGTTCTTTGTATTTCTTCATTGAATATCAAACGATTTTCACACATTACAATTACTTACACATTTTATTTATATCTATATACTGACTATTTTTACTTGTTTATTGTAAATTTGTGCTAGAAGAAATAGACTTTGAACCTTGATTCGCAGGGTTATGATTTGGAAACCAGATGTTAATATAGCAACGATGTAATTGCTAGATTCGGAACTAGATACGAGCGAGATATAATAGAACGGATAGTTGTAACGATGTAATGATTTGGATAGTATTGTACGTTAGTGTGTTGACATTTTGTGACATATGGTAATGAGCATCGATAGCCCGATGGAAATAATGCAGTTACGGTGTAACGTAGCGCACATGACAGAAATGACACATGAAGTTTGAGGACTAATTCCGTGGTAATTTCCATATCAGTGTACGTTAATTTCATATGATATTGCTAATTCAGATACCGAACGATGCGCAACGACGCTATTACAAAACCTTTCAACGCAGAATGAGATGACGATCACGATTACACGATTAAAATTTTATAACAGTTACCTCGCGCAACAAACTGCGAGTTTATTTTTAGATGAGAACACAGTCACGGGGAAAATTCGACGTTACACGCGTTCTACGAGCAAAATCAATTTATTCCTGCTGGCTGGCCGGCCAATTGTAAATGACGTCACACGTGACCTCTTATTTTACAATCCCAACGCGTTGACCTCGTATATTCCCGAGTGAGAGGAAGAGAGAAAGAGAAAGAGAGAGAGAGAGAGAGAGAGAGAGAGAGAGAGAGAGAGAGAGAGAGATCGCCGTGTATGCTCAGAGGCTTGCGTTTCACAAACAGAAAAAACGAAGACAAAATGAGCAAAGCTACGGTCACTACCGATCGCTGCAAACTGCTACTTGCACTCTTATACCGATTCAAAATCCACTCGGGCCCATTCAGAGCTTGTACTTTAAAAAATCTGTTGCCAACAAACGCGCTCGCAACGTTTCGAGCAAACAGCCATCCAAAGGAAACATGAAGCGGTGAATCTACAAAACGTGAACAGGTTTCTACGTGAATAAAAGCTTGGAGGAACGTAGAAGTGTCGTGTACGTGTGAACATCCTTTGGATGGAACTAACGTTGTGTGATTAGTAGATCGCTGATGTTCAATAATTATTTGAGAGACACGCAAGTGCAACGCAACGCGAACAAACGGGTATATAAAATATTTAGAGTACGATACTGATGATAAAATTTAGTGACGCGTAGATTTCATTTTTTTTTCTTTTTTTTTTTCAGTCACGCTCAAAAATAAATATGAAATATTCAAAAAATGCAGTACTCGTGATATTTGCGCACTGTTCACAAAACTGTCGACAAAGCGTCGATAGAGTTCACTGGACAGTAAATGTCACTTTCAATTCTTTTCGTTTCATTCGCCCCATCAAGCTCCATCTTCAAATATTTCGAGCTACGAAGAGATATTTAATCACGATTGTTTTTAACCACGATACTACGATATTCCGAAAGAAACTCGCCGCATACAGTCCACGCTTCCAAAGAATAATTGAAATACTTGCAGCAAGTTAATGTGACGGAAACTCCGCTGGCACCGTGGCAATAATCCACGAGACCCGCGCGCATTTTGTTTCAACGTAATTGATGATGCATCCGAGCCACTCGCGGTTCTCGTTCGATTGCTTTGAACCAGCGACGAACGCACCACCGACTGACCGTTTCACGATCGAAAAAAGGAGGAAAAAAGCGGATTTCATAGACCGAACGGCCACGTTTTTCACGTGGCTCGTTATTTTCGGATTAATTTGCCAGCTGGTCGTCGCGAAAATTCGACCAAAAAAAAAGAGGGACAAAGTAAAGTTCGTAAAGTCCCGAGCGAAACAGTTCGAGAGTTGAACGGAACAGGCCGATGAAGAAAAGAACGAAAACACGAGTTCCCAGCGTGTATGAACACTAATTTACGATGTAACGCCGTAGCTAATTTCACGTTAGCTTCCCCGCGGCTTGGTCTGATCTTTACGGGTTCAATCTACTTTGTCCAGGTTTCTGGCTTTACGCTGCTTCTCTCTGATGTGGTGGTGGCTCGAACTGCTCGTCTCAAACTGAAGGCGGGATTAATATTTTTGTGCCATCGCGGTGGTTCTTTGAGAAGGATATTTTCATTGAGCTCAACTTGTTTCAATTTATTTTGAAGGACGACGCGGATAGGATGGAATAGGATTTCGATTATTGAAACACCTATTGTTCGACAGTTTCTATTATCCGAACGTTCCATTATCGACAAAATACAGACTCTGCTGTGCGTGTACGTGGTTCATCATTCACTTTCTTCTATCGATATTATCGAGGCCAATTAGCGAAATAAAATTATTTATCTAAAATAATAGCGAGGTGTGGAATTGGTGAATTCAGAGGAAAGGGCGAACAATTGTTTAATCGCGGAGAGAAACTTTGTAATTTTGAAGAAAAAAAAGAGCACTCAAATATTTCCTTAACAACGATCATTTCTTCAAATCAAAACGATACATCTCAGAGTTTTTTTTTTTTTTTTATTGAAAACACGCAGACACTTTAACCACAATTTATAGAAATATAATTGAACAAATTTCGTATCGTCATAACGCTCGAATCATAATTATTTGCGACACATAGTTACGTCGTACAACATAAAGAGATAGCTGAAGCGTTAGATCGTCTCTCGCGAATCTTTCGCTAACAAGAGAAGCGATCGCGCGAGTGAACTTGAACGTCATAAAACTTTGGCGAAGTAAAATTGTTTCGCCGCATCGATTCTATTATCTCGTGCTTGACTCGCTATTACAACACTTTGACGCCGCGTTCACGGTTAATGAGATGTTATAATAAAGTTTCGTATTTCAGGAACAAGTAGTTTCGAAACGATAATACAAGCCTTTAACGAATATTACAGGCACGATAATTAAATTCAAATTTAAGCCTGAGTACTTAATCGATCCGATGTGAGGGAACAGAGTCGTATTCTGTCGTTGAAATCGGGTCAGTGGAACGTGAAAATCGCGTTTCATCGTTTCAAATCGCGAACGAGGAACTTCGTATTTTTGTTTCACGATGTAGACGAGAGATGATCACGTCTAAACGCTCGTATCACATTCGAAAATAAAACCGACAAGCGTGCAGAAATATTCACGTTGAACGATCCATACTCGCCGAAGTTCGCCGAGCCTAATTAATTTATTCATTCTTGATTTTCATTCTCACTGACGCGAACCTCGAAACGCGCATCGCAAAGAAATACGAATCGATGACGTGAGTACTTCTCGACTGTCATCGAATTGAACATTTCGTATCGAAAATGGAAAAATTACAAGTTGACCCAAATGACTCTAATTTCTCGGTAGTTTTCTCGACGTTAACACTCCAATTCTCGGTTCTGTGCTCCAACGTAATTACGCACCGCGATCCAGTGATATTTGCACGCCAGTTGAAACGACCAAATTTCCAAACGCAAAATGGGCGATAATCACGCAAGAGTTAGCTCGCGATCGGCACGCATCGCGACGAACGAAATTATAATTCTACACAACTGTAATTTTCGCGCGGAGTCGTTTCGCGACGCGGAGCGATTTATCGCGCGATAAATCTCGCAACGCGGCATCTTTTCGAATTGGAAGTAGAGGCGCGAGTCATTGTTTGCCAGTTTAGACGTTTGTAACCACGAGATTTCGTAATTTCGAACGTTTCGAGGTGTAACGAGCGAGCATTGCGAATAGTATACTTACGATTGGTATATGGAGAAACTCGTCGAGGTTATTCGAACTAAAATTCGTCAACGGAAAACAGGATTTTCAACGTTTGTATAATTTGTATCACGTTTCAAATTATAGTGAATTTATATATACCGTAGTAAATTTTAATAACTTACTAAATTACTCGTATTATAGTAAAATAGTATGTATAATATTTTACAGAAATATTTTACGAAATTTTTTTATATTATAGTAAAAAATGTAGACGTAACACTATAGTAAATAAAGTTAAATTATAGTAGAAAAAAAAAAAACGTGGACGTAGTTCAATTGATATTTAAATGCAAAACTGATACTCGAACTAACTTGGATTAGGGAAAAATGTAGGCGTAATACTATAGTAAAATTTATAGTAAATAAAGTTAAATTATAGTAAAAACAAACGTGGACGTAGTTCAATTGATATTTAAATGCAAAGCTGATACTCGAATTAACTTGGATCAGGTATTGTTACATTGTGCGACGTTGTATTTCGAAATTATGAAGAAAAGCAGCGTTAAGCGTTCGACTGCTTGAAGAGCTGTAAATTTGAATAAATCCAGCATGAGGGATTACGAACTCGCTGTGCAAGAGAAATGCCCGTGCAAACAAAAATTTACATCACTGTCGGACTGAGAGCCAGTTTGTTACTTAACAGCAAGCCATTAATTAATTTTTAACGCTTCATCTCGAGAGAGGCGATGGCACAAATAACACTCTCTCGTTCTTTGCTTCCCGATTTCGTTGTTCTGCCATTCGTCGCGCTCTGGCACTGATTCTGGCAGATTTTCAGCGGTCCACTACGCGACACGATGATTTAATTACGACTCTATTTTATTATCGCATCCAGACGCTTCGATGGCATTAATCGCAACGAATACTAAACTGTACCGTCGAACAGCAGGGATCGCGAACTTCGTGATATCAAAGTAGAGTTCAAGTTTTAATTGCTTCGTTACTCAGTTTGTAAACACCTGAACTGCTCAATATCGGAGGACGACGATTATCCGGAATTACGATGTTTGTCAGACGAGAATCGAAGAAAACAGAGTCACAAAACACAAAATAGACACAACGAATCACACAAAGGGACCAATTATAATTGCAGTCTACAAAAACATTCACGCGCGAACGTTCAATTCGAGAAACTGAGAGCTGTCTTACAATATTCTTACAATCAGCCTGTCCATTCAGCTGCCTAAATTTTACGTTATTAAAATCTACAACGCTCCTAGACCTCCATTCACGAAACAAAGAAGCACCGGCTCCTTACAATCAACCCCTCCATTCATCCTCGCGATTCTACAATATCGAAATTCCACCGTCGTCGTCCACCTCGAAAGGGAACTGAACTCGAACTTGCTCGCTCGCGGTCTCTTATTGTCAGTAACAAAACATAGCTATCGGGAAGGAACGAAAGTAGAAAGACGTGGCTATGGGGCGCGTTACGAAAGGTTCGAGACAACGGTCCGGTAGATTTATTTATCTGGAATCAACGGCCAGCGAGATCACGCGACAATGCGGTGAATAGCTTCAACGAGGCGGGAGGCGCGTATACACGAGCGGTGAAATTTCGTTTCGTGAGCTCCCTCTCTTAATCTCTTGTGCTGGAATGACGTACCACGCAAGTCGAAAATATTTGTGCCCAAAATTGTAATATTTTCTCAGTTTTAAGTATATTGAAATATATCCTAAGCAACGACAAATAATAAATTTATTACTTCTTAGTAATTTCTATCCAATGATATACCGATGAATTTAAAAAGAGAAGACGAGTTATTTGTATACGGTTTGGTCACTCGTTATGGTCCGCAATCAGTTGCCAGCGCAAGTGGTTAACCTCTGCCACGCACGTCGAAAATATTTGTGCCCAAAATTGTAATATTTTCTCAGTTTTAAGTATATTGAAATATAACCTAGGCAACGACAAATAATAAATTTATTACTTCTTAGTAATTTCTATCCAATGATATACCGATGAATTCAAAAAGAAAACTAGTTATTGTTTGGTCACCCGTTATGGTCCGTGAACCAGTTACTAACACAAGAGGTTAAATACGTGATGCCAGGATAACAGGAGCTTCCCAGAGCGTCTCCGGGACTCGTATGAACTCACATACACACACGGTGGCTAGATACATGGTATATATTGGGATTAAGATTCGATCGGTGATTACAGTTCGAAGAAAAAGCGCGCGAGCGCGCGGTACCCGCCGGCCGACCTATTAATGGCCCCGAGATAAGGGCCGAACGAGGGAGATACGATGGCCGGATACCGGGTTTCGAAATTTCAGATAAGCCGGCTAGGAATAACGACGATCGCGCTCCCAGTCTTTTAATGCCTCTCTCTCTCTCTCTCTCGCTATGGGCCACTGCGTTCCACAAATTCGCTTGTTTTATCGGTAACGTGGATTCTTCTCGGAGGAGGGAGAGAGTGTATCGATTTCATAAGTTTATCGAGTTACTTCTTTTTCTTTTTGGTCCTCAGCAAGAGGAAGGGGAGGTTTTATCCGGGGGTGTAGTTTGGAAAGAATGAAAGAGAGTGGGAAGTTCGTTTCTGGATGATGGTAAAAGACGGAGAGTAAGGAACGAGAGACGCACGTTGGATTGCGAATTTTTGGGTATATGTTATTCTTTCTTCAACGAAGAAGAGATAGCTCCTTAATATTTGGGAAGCTGATTCTTGAAAACTCGAATAATCTCAAATAACAAGTTGCAAAGAGGTCATAACCAACGGCGGCTCGTGACTGCAAACATAGTGGATCAACATGGTTTATTTTCTTACAAGAAAACTATAGGACGGACAAGCAAATACAGATAAATCAATAAATATATTTATATGCCGAGAAAAATTAGGGGGTGAGCCTATGCACATGTAATAAATAATTAAATTATAAAAGGTCATTTAGTTACATTTTTACAGAGATAATAAAATATTGTTCCACGATTGAATAATCATTCCGAATACTCGGCATTATCCAGAATTCATAGAAAAGACATGAATTAACCTCTTGCGCCACTGACGTCGAGAATCTTTTTGTCCCAAAATAGCAATATTTTCTATATTTAAGTATATAACACAGGCGAAACGGATAATAAATTTATTAGCTCTCAACAATTTCTATCCAGCGATGTCGTACCGACGAGTTCAAAAAGAAAGCGAAACGAATAATTCTATACGGTTCGGTCACTCGTTACGGTCCGCGAACCAGCGCAAGGGGTTAAATCCATCTCCCACAGAAGTAACATGCGCGTAAATCAGAAATCGTACGGTGCACGATTAAGAATCCGCGATAAGGATCGTTCGCCAAATCAAATTCCACGCGAAATTTCTGCTCGTAGCTCGGTTCCAGCCAGTTAGATATCCCGCACGAAGGGAGAACGAGAAAAACGAAGAGCCGGGATGTGTGGGTGGATCGTTCTCTCGCCCGCGTGCTACTCGAATCGAAAGGACAGGCGGCAGAAACGGTACGATTGTCCCGGGCAGGAAAACGGGCGGAAAGTTCCGCGTGTTCGGCCGGCAGCAGTTTAAGTTTCCGCAGGGCCCCGAAGTTATAACGAGAATTGCTCTGCCCGGCGAACTTTTCCGGCCGGAGTCTCGCGTGTATACAACCCCATACACGACCATTTCCCATCCCCCCCGCGTGCGTACGTGCACGCACGACCACCAGCTACCCACCCAGGCTTCGCCACCCTCTTGCAACACGTCTCACGCTCGTGTTCACGCGGCGCATGCTCCGCGAGAATTGTTTGCGTGCACGATCCTAACCCTCCATCTCGCCACTCTCGTCCCTGTGTCGCGACCGTGTGCCCGTGTTCGGCCATGTAAACCGCGCGCACCGCAGACATTTTTTTTCTCCCGACGCGAGAATCCACCCCGCTCCGGTTCACCGTTCGCAGTTTTCACAGGTCGCGGCGCACCGCTCTTTCCCTCGGCTGCCGAGCTCTTTCTCACGCGGGTATGTATTCGCGCGGCGAGAATAAAACGCCGGCATATTTCAGACTTATTGCCCGGCGCGACGAGTGCTGTTCCTTCATTTCGCTCGCTTCCGCTACGGCGCAGTTTATGACGTTACACGGGGTGCGCGGGAACGTTACACGGGCGTTGCACGCACGGGCGAGGAATTGATCGAACGGCTTGGTTTTATTGATGAAGTTTGAAAAAACATCTGAGAAAGAGAGAGAAAGAGAGAGAGAGAGAACTTATTGTTAGTCATTTAAATAAATTTCGAGATTGATAGTAAGAGAATTTAACTTCTAGATTCTCGGATGAGCATTAAGTCTGAAGACATATTGTACACAGTGAATCTGAAATGAAAAAATTATGCACATACATAGATGTTTAGAAACAACCTGATAAGATTAAGGTTGATACTGTAGACTTGAAAGAGAATTGTTTAATCTTGTAGATTTTTAGATGATTCTGCCAGTGAATCTTTTAAAAAAAAATTAATGTGAGTCGTAATAGAAATTAAAAAATTATGTACTTAGGTGTTTAGAGATCTGATAAAATTAAGATTGGTAGTGTAGATTTGCAGACATTCTGTAGTCTGAAGAGAACATATTCTACAAGTGAATTTTAAACTAAAAAAACCATATACATTCATAGGTGTTTAGAAACAATCTGATAAGATTATGGTTGATATTGTAGACTTAACAGAGAATTGTTTACTTGTAGATTTTTAGATGATTCTGCCAGTAAATCTCAAAAAAACAAAAAAAATTAAAGTGAGCCGTAATAAAAAAAATTTAGTCGTAATTAAAAAATTATGTAATTAGGTGTTTAGAGATCTGATAAAATTAAGATTGAAGACATTCTGTAGTCTGACGAGGACATATTCTACAAGTGAAACATCCATAGGTGTTTAGAAACAATCTAATAAGATTAAGATTGACATTATAGCTTTGAAAAAACAGAATGAAAGCCCAGCCATGGACGAGTGAGACTGTGTAACACATGAAAGCTCTCGATAGCTAAAAGTTAAAGTTTGACTCGCAGTAACATGAAGTCAGTTGGTTGCTACATTCGCTCTGTTCGAGAAAAACAGTTGTAACTCACGGAAAACACATTTGTGACGTGACATTAAATTCTTAGAAATTGATGCTTCACTCTTCTCGCGCAAACATAATCCCTGGTTGTTGAATTGTGACTAACTTTCTCGATAAAACTTACGTCTTTCAACAAAACTGAAAGGTCTCGACGCGATTCAATAATAAATTTGGAGATGTGCAATAAATTCTGATTTGATGACCAGAAGCCACGAAACCATTGATATAAATGGTGAAACTGAAACCAGATAAATTACGTGACTGCGTAAACAAAGTATTTCAAATAAATATACGGTAGTACATAAGCCAGTGTTAAAAAGTAGAGTGCGTTTCAGAAAGTTGAAGTTATTAAGTTACCGTATGAAAGATGGAAAAATATACATTCGCATTGGCGATGCGCGTGCTGTAACTAGATCGTAAAATCGACCAGACGTTGGAGGTTTACATCTTCAGGTATCCGAACGAGGCGAATTGATGGAAATCTGAGAATATAATGGCTCAAAACCGCAGTTACAATCGCATAAAATGAACCTCAGCTTTGGTTCCTAATGGAAATCGTAAACGTCGCGTTACGCGCAGTGCAAATAGCGCTGTTCGTTTTATTTCTATTACCAAGATGATTCCTTTTACGTGCATCAATAATTCCTTCCAAACAGATTTGAAAATTCGCAAACTATTACAACGTTGCAGAATGCTCAAAAGAGAAAGTAAGATAATTTTAAGATTTTTAAGATTCCTGTAATATTTAGAAATTTCTTTCGTCCTAGAGTAATGCAATTTGTATGATCTGACAAGAGTAGAATGAAAAGCAACGCGAACACTATTGAGAGATCCTCTTTCCCAATTAAAAAAAAAAAAAAAAAATCGACATATCGTACGTATGGGGGAATTATTGCAGATCGATAATAACGGAATCATCATGATCATACGGCGGATAACAACGTTCAATCAAGCCGGCACATAATAATCGTTGCCCAGAACGCCCATCAATTATTTTCCAGCTTGTTATAAATGTTTAAAATAATACACGGCTAATGAATTCGCGTAATTATAGCCTGTAACGGCCTGATTGAAATATATTTGAGTATTTACCTCGCTGTTCAAACGTTAATGAAATTAATTTGGGAGATGTAATCGCCGCGACCGCAGCCATTGCTCGTGTATGCTTTCGCCGTTCTTCCGGCGAACGTTTGCAGAAACGCGCGATTATTTTCCATAGCCAACCGATCGATCATCATTGATTTCTGGACACGTGCTGGAGAAAATCAAACTCTCCAACATCCGCGGTTGTAGACACAGAGTGACGCTCTCTCGCGGGTAACAACTATGAAATTGTCCGTCCTGTTCCTGCAAATTCGGTTTCAGAAGAGGGAGCAACTGACTCGAGCGAAACTTTTCGTACTTCAACTTTTAGCTCCGAGTCTTCTTTCGTGTCGCTACAACTGACTACAAATGACGAGGATCGTTCAAAGTCGCGCGGTGTCTGACTAAAACTGGTTAATACTACTGCGCTCTGTCGCTTTTGTTCCAGATCGAGTACTGCAAATTGAAACTTGACTGAATGTTTCGCGTGTTTATGAGGACACGTCGATTGTTGAAAATTTTACAGCAATTTGATACAATTACTTTGACAGCAATTACGAGATTGTTTCACTAATGTGGAACCTCTAAATATTGCTCGTTCGCAGAATTATAAGAATTTATCAGCGAATAGAGTTATTTGAAATATGAAATTCATTATTAAATATCGGTTTTGTCGCTTCAGACCACACAATTTTAATTCATATTTCCAAGACGAACAGGCTGTGACGATAAAGCTCGAAGGAGAGCTAGTCCTTTGAAATTTTCATACAAATCATGCAACAGTACTCTAGTCTCGCAATGTGCAACGATACTGAAACGAATTTTCATATTTCTCAAGGTATCTTCGAACAAGATAAACCTTTCCAAGTAGAATTTAAATTTCCAAGAGGCATTGAATCACACGAATTAAGTGCTCGCTTGCAAACAATCGGCTCTGCCTTTACGATAACCCGGAAGCTTCAAATCCTGAAATTCCAATTCCGAGTCCGCGCTTCGTTACCGCAGCGCGAGCTAAAATCAGCTTCGAATCCGGGTGGAACAACGAGGTAAAACGTGGCAGATTACCGGCATAAAACGCGAGATCCCCGATTTGCCGGGCGAGGCGGTCGGATTACCGCGGAAAGTTTCGACGGGAGCAGCGAGAGAAGCCTGGGACCTCGTACAAAAGAATCCGGGGGAGGCGCGGAGGAGGCCTGGAGAAAGCGTCGGGCGGCGGCTAAGATCAGGGGGTTGGGTCGCGTTTGAAGTAGCATTTCCTTGGCGCAAACGACCCTCTTAATCAATTGCTAGCACCTTTATCGCGACTCTCGAGCGGCGGCGGCCGCCTCTCGCAAGCGCAAAGCCTCGGTAACAAGCCGCAACTTCGATAAATCTTCGCCCCTCTCTCGCTCCTTTCTTTTCTTCCCTCTTTCGCGAGAGAAAACAGCAGGAAAGAAGGAAGAAAAGGGGACATATATCTCGGTTCGATCGTCGAATGCAAGCGAATGCTTAAAATACGAGACAGAAGGGGCAAAACGGAGAGGGAGGGGGGGGGGGAGGTAGTGGTCCGCGAGACAGGCGAAAAAGCTTTCAATGGTTTTGGCTGGATGGTAGCTTCTCGTGGCCGAATAGGGGACCACAGGGAGAGAGAAAGAGGAAACTTATGAAAATCCGGGATTTATCGCGGCATGCGCGAGAGGCAGCCGCCAACCACCGAGGCGGCCCCGAGGCTCAGACAAATCGTCCGGAAGTTAACGTTCGATCGTTCCACGAATCCTCTTTTCGGCAGAAGGGCACCCTCTGTCCCGTGGACCAGCTGCCTTTGAAAGCCCTGATAAAAGTTTTAATCCGTTTCTACCGGCTCTCTCTCTCTCTCTCTCTCTCTCTCTCTCTCTTGACCGATGGTGGTGGTTCCTCTGTTGCTCCCTGCCCACAGTGAAAACCCCGGAATTCTCGCGCTTTTGTTTGCTGTTCCCCTCCCTCCCCCGTCGCCGGAAAAAATACGGGAAACGAACGTCCGCTTTTCGCGTGGTTCGACGTGAGACCTTCGAAGCGGATCTACTGCCGGGATGGGTTTTAGAAGTTGCTTAGAGAAATTGGATTCAAGTTAATCGCGAGAATACGAATTTCCCGACGTCACCGTGTCAACGAGTCTCGAACGTCTGTCAGGAGAGTAAGCGTGTTTGCGGTTGAGATTGCAGAGGGCGAAAGTTCTCCGTTTCCTCTGTCCGGGATGAAAACGAGATTCAACTGATTTTCACGAAGCTGCAGAATATCTGTCGAATTCAATCTTTTTGCGAGTAATTTCACTCGAACAAAAGTGAAATCATCGATATGAATTTCTGTACTTGTTAATATAATCCCGTCCGTACGTACATTTAAACTAACCTCACGACACGACAGATAGGAAAAAAGAAAACGAAGCATCATTTTTAAGACAATCAGTATTGTGAAACTCTTCCGGCTGTAAATTATATAGCAGTATC
Organism: Frieseomelitta varia; assembly: GCF_011392965.1. Lineage (NCBI taxonomy): Eukaryota > Metazoa > Arthropoda > Insecta > Hymenoptera > Apidae > Frieseomelitta > Frieseomelitta varia. The sequence goes on along the minus strand of NW_025110507.1, from coordinate 138,747 downwards.
TGTAAATGTTTATGCGAATCCAAAGTTTTGTGAACACAATCAGAAAAGTAGAACCTTTCGTCCGTCAAATAATTGCAACAAGAGAAACCTTTCATCTATTAAATAATTGTACAACAAATAAAATATTACAAATATACTATTTAAAATCATTACAAGAGTAAAACTCGTTTCAGATACAGATTCGTTCATGAATTCGTTCAAAAACTGTAATAAATACCGTGATAGACGCATAGAATGACGACACTGCGAACTTTACGTTATACATTAATTTAAGCGAACACCATTGAAAAGAAAAGACACAAGTTAAATAGAAGAAGAGACTCGAGGAAACAGGAGACCCGAGATGCTCGATCGGACACGCGGCAAATATCGAATGGTCGGCCGTTTCGAAAGACGATCCTCCTCCTCGTCGGAAAGTTTTCCCTCGAATAAACAGATCGAACGCGCCCCGCTCGCAATAAGAAAACTTTTATTTCCCAGGCCGGAGTTTTTGAAACGCGATCACCGGGTGGGCGCTTTGATGCCCCCGAACGATTTATTGAGATCAATCTACACGGAACGAGCCCGTGCTCCGTCGAGCCAACAAACGGCAGACGTTTAGTTTCAATGGAAATACACGAAACTGAAGCAATCTGGAAGTTTCCGCCTTTCGGAGAAAGCGCAGCAGCAGGATCGAGGTTACGCCTTCATTTCCTTCGGGGGTTAATCGTTAATGCGATCGATTCCCGACGATTGCGGCAACGTCGGGCACAACGTTCGTTTAGCTTTCGGAAGCCGTCGCTGTTTCTCCCGTATATTTTCAGAGGGAACAGCTTTCGTTTCGTGGAGCAGCTCTGCTCGCTCTGTTGACAGAGACCCTTACCGCTACGTTACCAGACGTTTGCAAGCGTAATTTGTTCCAATTCGGTGGATATTTTCATTTCGTTGTCAATTAGGGAGGTTTAGGTTAGGCTCAGGTTAATGAGAACGACTTTGTTTGAGTTCTTTCAAATCAATCGAGACGCCGGTCAGGTTTATTTGATCAAAATATTGATCAAATAGTGGAAATTCAAGTGAACGATCAGGTATGATCGTTTGAAGGAAATATGGTAAGTTTCGCGATTAAAGTGTTATTTCGAAGCAATTAAAATTTTGTACAAATATAAATCCGGGTTTAACAATTTATTCGTTCGTGGAGCATCTGAGATTAAATCAAAATGAGATGCTCTTTATCGTTACTTTTCGTACATCCTCCACGATATATAGAATAAATAAACAATTTGCTATGAAAAAGAGTATCTTACTTCTTTCTCACGAAACATCCAATAAAATTGTTCTCTCCGCTATTTTCGTCCCTATGTCGGGCAAGTAATCGAACCGCAAACCTTGAAATTGCAAACCAAATTTGAAAATATATCTCGAGGCATCATCTACCAAACGCCAAAAAATTTCTTCGGCAATTAATACGCAAAATTATTGTACACGTAAATTGAAATTACCGCGTAAAGTGATCCCACACGATACGAACCGTCCCCGCTTGAAATATAAAATTAAGACCAAAACTCGTAGGATAAAATTTTCGCAACTGAATATTTAATGCCTGATAAACTCTGCTTAGCACGAGCAAGCGGCGCGATCGTTCACCACCAACTAGCCGAGCGCGCACAAATTTCGCGACAGTGGTAGCCTACGTTGGTAGCAACGTCGCATCGGCGGCGCCGATAAAACGAAACGAATGGCCAGCTTATCAGGGAAAAATGCATCGCGCGAAAGTAGTATCGGGCGATAATGCGTGGCCGGGGATCGGCGTATTTCAGTAAAATAATTCTGAATTAGGCCGCGCGCACGCGTGCAAACGCGCGCCGGCTAATCTGCACGATGGTGGCCACACACGCAGCCGCGCATCGAAAACGAGAAAATTAATTGCGATCCGAAAAATACGAGGGGGAGGGAGGGAGAGACGGGCGATTCCCATTATAATAAATTCCGGGGGTAAGTTTCGCGAAGGCTGCTGCTCCGACCCCGGATGAAATTTACGCACCGTGCAAAGCCAATTATTTATCGCGCGACTTTGACCACCGGTAACACTCTTTTATTAATTTCACCCAGTTCACTTCCCCACCTTTCAACTGTTTGATTTTAATCTAAATCTTTCTGATTTCTAGTTTCAATGTCTGAGTCTAGCAGGATGATTAATGAAAGTGACAGTTTTTAACCTTTCTCGTACCATTTCCAAATTGCTATTGTCATTTCGTACGTCTGATCACTTCATTCCAATTAAAATTCTATCAATCAGAGATTTCTACAACGATGTTATAAAATTGAAGAATGAATTGTATAATAATCTTTCTGACATGTAGCGAAAGTTCTCTATTTTCTAATTTTCTCAAAGTATACTTTATTTTTTATTCATATACTAATATTTCGTTGTCGAAAAGAACTGATTTACCAGTTATTAGGACTGTAAAAAAAAAAAAACCCCTCGATATTCAATTTGGATTTTCATCGAAATTACCTAATTATAAATAAAACAACTTACAAACGACGCGTATCTTCATTCAAGTATCTTAAAACTATCGCTGTCGGTTTCAAATTCGATCAAAACGATCAACGTCATCAAATCCAACAAAACAATTCCTCCACATCTCTCGACTATTGCCTCGACTTTTCTTTGTTTCCCATTTTGGAACGAATCTAGAACCCTTCGCAAGCAGGCACGGTCTGCGTTAAGAAAAAAGAAAAAAAAAAAGAAAAAAAAGGAAAGAAAAAAAGAAAAACGGTCGGAGCGAGTGTCAATTTCTCGAAATCGCACAAATCTCATCCGGTCGAAAGAGTCTCGCCGCTCTCCGAGAATCGGAACGAACAGAAGCGGAAGGTGACCCGAGGAAGAAAGAAACAGAGGACTTACCAGTGCCAGCCGCCCCCAGCCTCAGCACTGCGTCGCCTTGAAGAGAGATGGAGAGGGTGGCTGTGTCCTCGAGGCGTGCAAGAACTTCTTCGGGAATGTCCTCGGGTTCGCGGAGGCGGAGGGTCACTTCGCCTCCGCCTCCGCCACCCTGGCCACCTCCACCCCCGGGACTCGTCGACGCCGAGTACATGAACACAGATCCGTACCCATGTAATGACTGCAACGGCAGCCTGACGCCGCCCACTTCCCCGACCGGACCCTGAAAAAAGATCACCGGATCGTGTTGAGAATCAGATTCCTCCAAGATCTGTGCTTCTCGCGAACGTACGGTCGCGCGAATCGATCCTGACTAGTCCAAGTGCTCGATACAGATCGAAACGAAGACTGTGAGAATTTCTTTTTTTTTTTTTTTTTTTTTTTTTTTTTTGTAAGATTTTAGCGATTTAATATTTCTGTAGAGTTCCATGTATCGAATTCTAGTGAAATTGTTTTCAAATGATTAGAACGAGATGTACAAAGGAGGTCTTTGTTTTCGACAGATAGATACACAGTCAATGAGAGTGGAATAATTTTTTGAGAGTGAACCGGAGGGACAGAATCACGTTAATTATGACGGAACGTGACGCGGTTGGTGGGGCAACTTCGTTAAAAATACGTGAAAATACACTCGTTGACAGCAAACTGTTTAACCTAACTTTCGACCGCCTAAATTGGACGAATTAATATATTAATTATACTTTTTAAACGAGTTCCACACATCGAGAACCGGCGAAAATTTAATTGGACAACGTCTGCCTGCCTTTCATCCGTTTTCACGATTAACGTCGATCCTTCGATATGCTTCGGGGTAAAACGAAATCGTGAGATCTCCGAGAACTTTGCTTCCTCGAAAATAATTTCACCGCGGTAACGACGATACACCTAAACGAGGTTTCGAAAATTACACGTTCGAAAAGATCGAAGAGGTGAAACGGGCTGACGGCGAACTTCATTAGAAATTTCCCTTATCGTCGGCAAGCTGGCTGGGAAGGAAAAGGGACGGAACGAAAGATGCGTTCGGGTCGATCGAACGGCGTGATATTAAATTTAAGAGTTCAGTTTTACGTTAGGCAACGGGAATGATATTCCCTAGGGGCGAGCACCTCGTCGACGTCGTCGTTTCTCGTCATCGGCCACCGGTTTCCATTTCTCGCCGTACCGACCGCGCGCCGAACGAGGCGTCCTTTTTACGAGCAGAAATATTTTGCCAATTTCGCCGTCCATGCAAATTTCAATTCGCGAGCGTCAATATTTGCTGAATCGCGTCGAAAAAGGATTTCGATGTACCGCCACTCGATTCCGCCGTCAAACGCTCTTGCCCGCGGTTCGCTCCTCTAAAAACGGTAATATCGAGCGTTAAAATAAAGGAGGGGAGGGAGGGTCGGCGTGGAAACACAGCGGCAAGAAGAAAAATACTTCGATAAACGTCGATATTCCTTCCTCCCTCCGTTCTCTCTCTCTCTCTCTCTTTTACTCTCGCTATGTTTGTCCATAAACGAGAATTATCCGTTCTGGGTGTTGATACGAGTAATGGATTTCCCACGAAACAAGAATATTTTCGAAAGAAATTATTTTCTTGCTCGCCCATAGTGGATACAAGTAATTATGGGCTAATTGAAGTGCAAGTAGAATTTCTGATCTCTGGTAAATTCGACGCTGGAATTAGTGACGATTCAGGGAAATGTAGAGAAAGAGTATATTTGGTACAGTGAGAAATGCAAGATTTTATTCACAAAGAAAAAAAGAAGATGATAATAAAATTTCAGAGAAGGATCGTTGAAGTTAAAATTACGCCAGATAATTTCTAGAAAAATTAATTAATTAAATTGGTTATTCCGGCCATTCTAGTAGTTACACACGTACGTATCAAAAACTAAAGTCATGTCAAGTAAAAATTAATATTCTGTTGCAAAAACAAGATTTCTCAAATCGAATCATCTCGGCAAATTTGACAGTTTCAACTTCTACTTACAATTAATCGTTGTTTTTTTTTTATACCGATCAACCGTATCCTGACGAGATGAATCGCATGCACGACGAACTGACATACTGACGTTAGAAGCACATGGCAGTATTTGTCCTTTAATATAACCTCTTCGCGAAAATATACCCTCTTTATTTTATTTCCGATCTTCGTAACAGATGTTACCCTTTATCTGTTCTTTTTCAGCGATATATCGCCTTTCTCTTTCCACATGTGGGTCCCTTTCGTTCTTCTGCACTAATCTATAACTTCAATTCTTTTTTCTTTTTTTTTTTCTTTTTTTCGTTCTTCGTCCCTATAACGAGGACAGAACAGAAGAAAAATGGCCAATTCATTCGGTGTCTACTTCAGTTTTATCTAGCATTATGCTATAGCATTTACGAACTCAATTTCTGGCGGATTGAAGTGAATTCAAACGCTTGTGTTTCAACTTTTCAAATTCAAATATTTACATTTCAACATTAGTTAAGTTTTACAACTTTGTCCTCCACTTTGATACGTTTTTCGTGAAATTAAAAGACGAGTACGAAGGATTTCTTGTAACGAGAAATACACAGCAATATTTTACGAAGATTAATTATTAAGTTCCAGCACTATAATCCTCAATCTCTCAGAATATTTCTCATCCATGGGATTTAAGAATCGGCGTGTCACATAGTGAAAATTCTTCGTTAATCCGACAGTTGAATATTCCGTTACTGCGAAAACAGTAAAGATCGAGCACGAGACACTGATTTAGATATTTGCGAAAAATATTTGCAACATTAACATCACGGTCTCGAAGGATCTTTCAACGTCAGAGAAACGACCGAAACACGATGAGAAAAGAACTCGTGGCAGCAACTTTGCTCGGCACCAATTCATTTCAAATCCGACCGCTCAATAATCCATTCGAAATTCCTTGAAATATGGCTGCCTCGGCCACCTGCAGCCCGAAATAACAGTAACGGAATCGACGATTTCTCCAACTCGTATTCATCACGAAATTTCAGTCGCCAGTTGGCCAGCGTGTGACCAAAATCCGAGGATGGACATATCCTTCTATATGTCGAAGGTACTCGAATCCGACGATCCACTGTTTCCATCGACGAAAATTGTACTGTTGGGCGCGAGAAGAATCCCCGCGAGTGTTTTGAAATAACATCTGACCGTGGCCAATGAAATGATTAACGCTGAATGTTGACGTTCGATCCAACAAGAAGAAAAGAAAGTTCCAAAGAAAACTTCCAACGTGAAATTAAAACGAGGAATCGTGAAACGCGAACAAGAGTTTCTTTATATTTCTCCTCTTTATGTACCTCTTTGTTCAAATACTAGGTCAAAGATAATCGAAAGAAACGTTGGATTTTTCAACGTTGTAGATATTGCAACGACCGCTTGTTGCAATATTTACAACGTTACTGCATGTAAGAAACATTCTCTACTTTTCAGTGGAACTGAGTTTTGTTACTGAAAGCTCTTTTTGCATGCAATAGTACAATTTTGCTCTTTTTCTCTCTCTCTCTCGCTGGTACCATTATTTGCGTAAATTGATTCGTACGCCGCAGACTATTTCCGCGTCACGTATTCCAAGGTATTGGGGCCAGCGTTGCCGGGCATTACGCAGCTCGCGCGATGAGAGTAATTTATTTTAATGGTCATTTTCGTAATGGCCCTTTGAACACGGTCGCATGACCACTTCTGAATAGGCTATGCGTAACCCTGACATAACCTGGGCGTCGGAGAATGCGCGATAATGCTGCCATTCGGCGAATGGCACCTGCTGCTCCCCACAATGGCCACGCGCGTCTACTAAGCGTTCACATCCTTCGCCCGCCGCCGATTTTATCGCGGCCCGATGTTAAAAGTTCCCGTTATCTTCCCTCTTATCGTTACCAGCTCCTCCTACCGTGCCGCTGTTCCACGATGTACTTTGCCGAATGATTCGTCGATGTCACGACAGATAGCCTTTTTTTCTGATTTTTCCAGGGCGCGAAAAAGTAGCAATTGTTTGCCAAGCTCTCTCAAGCGGAAGCGACGAAACGAATCTGTTTTAATATCGAAGATCAAGTGACGAAATTTAATTCTCAGCACACCACGCGTTTGTAATAACAACAGAATTTAACAGCGTTAGCAGGAAGTTTAATAAGAACACTATCAGCTGATACGATCAAGATGTACTACCCAGTTTAAGCCATGCTGAACTATAGTTTCAGCTCATTTTCAAGTTTAGTCCGTCTCTAGCAATTGTAAAAGTTCACTAAATGTTCGAAACTTCATCGATCTGGAAGAGAAAATCAAATTGGCGAGTTGGTTATTGTCTTCTGAATATTTTTTTTTTTTTTAGCAACACGCATTAAAATAACGACGTAAAGATTACGTCAATAATTAACAATCAGACTTAGACGACCATTCTCAATACATCAGTCTAACATCAGTTTGAACCTTTACGACATTTTGCCAATCACTTACTCTCTTAACACTAGAAAACGTCAATCAAAATCGTTAAAACAGAGAGAATGGTGAAACTTTGTAACACAATTTTGTTACAAGGAAACTCTTATTCCTACATTTTACGAACCATTTAAAAGCATGTTGCTTTACGCCTGTAAGATTTCTAGGGTAAATGATCAAAATCGGTCATTTCGATTGGTATTTGGCATATTTTGATAGTTCTAGTGTCAAGATCGCGGAAACGACGACGAGGAGATCTGAAACTGTCTCCTTGTCGGGACAAACGAGGGGAAACGCGGCCATAACAGGGCGGGTGTATCTCTATGCGACCGTTTCCGGTGCACCTGCGTACCTCTATGCAACGAGACCACCAGACACATACACACACACACACATACACACAGCGAAGCACGCAGATTTCCTCGGCTGTAACGTAAATACGGGCGAGGATCGTAAAAGAGGGCTGCTGGGCCAGCAGCGGCGGTTCTCGTCCCGCACGCGATCGATTTCGTGAATTATCGAGATCGTTCGAAACACGGCCGCGCCGCGCGTGGATTTCATATTTGAAGCGCGTCGTAAGTTTCTGCGTCGGAAACGGGAGAAACCCCTGGGCATTTATCGAGACGTGATAGGGTTCACGATGTCCGTGAATAATCGATTAGCACGGTTGCGTAGTTCGCGTGATTTTTTTTTTTTTTTTTGTTTTTCAACCACGTCCGGAGGATTATTCATCCATTAAGGAAGAATAAATTCCGTTATTCCTTGCGATAATTTTCCCGCCAGTTTACATCGTCAAATTTCTTCTTTTGTGACGTTGTGGCTACGAGAACTTGATTGTTGTCCTGAATTTCGTTTGTTTCTTTAATTCAGACGAATACGCCGTGTACACTTGCTGCAAAACGTGAGTGAACTAACTGTAGAAACATGTAATTCTAATCTAGGTATAATCGCGACATCTGTTAGAGCAACTAACATATAATTCTTAAAAATATTATTCCATATAAATTAATTACTATTAAATTTAAATAAAATTGATTAAATATGAATTTTATTATATATATAATTCGTAATAATCCATATCTTCCTAATTTTAATATTACTGAAGCTAAAATTATTGAAAATTATTGTAAAAAAGAAGCTTCAACATGAGCTTTTAATAATCATCCACGAATCACATATATATATATATATATATATATTGGAATTTTAATTAAAAAAGATAAAATTATATAAATAAATTTAAAATTAGTACGTAAGTAATTGTCACGTGATATACTAGTTGCTCCGTTTATTGGACACGTTTCTCGTTCACTTCCTTCTTCCTTAGCGAGCGAGCAATCAGAGTACACGTGTAAAGCGATCAGCGCGAATAATAATATACTTCAGATAGTGTCCGAGTTTGAACCGATTCTCTCCTCTGCCTTAAACCACTGGTAACAGCACTAACGCCCCTAATTTCTCACCTAGCGTCGATCGAACTTTACTTAAAATCTTCCAGCTCTTACCGATCTTCCAATTAAACCATCAACCAAACAAATCAAATCGAGCAATCATCGATCACGTCCGAGGGACGAGGGATCGGCCAACCGCTCGCGCAACAAACAAAACGCGCGGGAAGAAGTAAGTTGCGGCGAAGCTCGTTCAGCTCGTAATCAAACTCGGCTCCCGGCGGAGGCTGCCGCTGATAATTTTCCATGCATAATAATACGCGAGGCGAAGAATTTGAATAATTCACTTTCACGCTATTTTCCCGTCTGATAAGTCATTAAGCCGCTACCGTCGCCGCCGCCGAGGAAACTTAACGCGCCGGCCGGAGAGCAATCTGCTTTGTTCCGGCGTTTCTATCCTTCCTCTCCTACCCCCTGCCCGGAACGAACGGAAACGTGTTCCGTGGAGAAAGAAGAGGCACGCAGAAGGAAACTGGAGGGAGAAAGAGAGAAAGAGAGAGAGGGAGAGAGAGAGAGAGAGCTGCTCCGTTGTTGCGTCGTCTCGCTTTGTGTATTCGACGCCAGGCAATCGCTCGTCCCTGGAAAATTCACGGTTTAGCTCGCGGCGAACAAATGCCGCCACCTAGTCATCCCTTTCGCTGGTTCCTCTTCGTTCGTTCGTTCGTTCGTTCGTTCGTTCGGCCAGCCACAATTTCCTCGTATTACCGTAATATTCGCTTTAACGACCGCCGAACGAGTGACGCAGCCTAACAATGCCAGACATCCCTCCGCTGGGGCGAAACGGGCGATTTTCCACCTAGGAATCTTTCCTCCATTCGACTTCGTTCAACGATATTTGATGTGCGTTTGATGTACGCGAAGGTACGTTAAGAGGGTATTCTGATAATCGACTGATGCCGATTTTTAAATCGAACCTAAACTTACTCTACGCGTAAAAGTTTCCTACGTGATTCTGAAACACCTTCGCGATTCTGATTTTTAAATAACAATTAAAAATCGAAGAAAAAAAGAAAAATAGAAGTATGCATTTGATTCACTTGCCCGCGATTGTTAATCGTCGCAAATCACAACGCCAGTGGTACATTATTATCTCTCAATTTTTAAATTATCCTTCGTCTGTGACAACCCTAAAAACGACACGGACTTCACGCACGCTTGATTCTCTCTCCTTCCAACCACCCAAATCCAGCTCTCGCGAAAGAATTCGAAGTTGAACAAAAGCAAGATCGCAGAAGAGACCAACGAGATCGTATCTCGTCGTCGCTACGAGGGAACCGAGCAGGCTAGAAGGATATCGCCTGCGATAAAACGATTTTCCAATACACGCGTGAAGCTGTGTGCGAGTCGTGTGAGAGCTGAAAAAAGAAAAAAAAAAAAAAGAAAAAAGAAAAAGGAAAATCGCAGAGCGCACCGACGCGCATAAATGTTCACCGCCGATGAATTATTACCGCGAAATGGTCGTGTCCAGTTTGTAACCCGTTTGGACGAGGGGTTGAACACGCGTGCTGGACACATTGTTTACAAAGTATCTGACCACCGCGATACGCGCGACCTAACGGTTCCCTCATTTTTCTGACGCGCGTAAAGTGCGTTTTGCCGTACCGTTGCAGCGCATTAAGCTCCGAAAGCTGGAAAAAGAGATGCACCAGCTGCACACGTGATTTCACTGTCTCTTTCTCCGCCATGTCCGTGCTACTGCAGCGACATTTATATTTTTGCGGCAACACCATCGCCTGCCCGTTTGTCGGACAAAATGCAACGAATACTCGCAACGATTCACGCCGCGAAGAGGAGAACTTGTTTTTCTCCAGCTAGCCAGTCACCAGTTTCCCGTGTCGTCGTGCGTGGCTCGGTGATTTCAAAACAGTTGGCTGACAGCGGCGATTTTTCGATATGGAGTTTACGCGGCGTGTCCGAGTGATTTAGGTATCGGTTTCATTGAATTTTGATGGCCGTTAGCTGGAACCAGAGTCCGACAGTACATATGCACATGGTTTTCCGAGCTGATGTCGTTCAGTTCGGCTTTTTTTGGGTGCGAATGATTCGGTGCGAGTGATTGTTACGGGGTGGGTTTCACTGAATCCTTGTCTCATTTTCTATAGGCCATCAGATGATGTTACAAATAATACAATTAACGCTAGACTTATCAAAATGGCCAATTTATAATTCTTGTTAGAAATTTTATAGATTTAAAACAGCGTATTTTTAGTGATTTAATTAATTTTTCGTATGTATATTTCGTGAAATGCATAAATAGAATACTCTATTGTATTATTCTTTTGCTTCAATGTTACTGATAGAAGTTTTATATTTCATTAATCATTGATTGTTCTAGTGTTAAACGATTGTGTAATAATGATATAATTCCGAGCTGTCATAAGGTTGATATCGTTCGATTTCTGGATGCGAATCTTTCTTTGACTGCATTGGATAATATTATTGTAATTAAATAATTAATTATGATACAATTAAAATTATCATAGTAAACGATATTCAAAAATATGGTGGAACAATTTCTACACTGATCAATTAGATCGCAAGTACTCCTTATCAATCGTTTCACACTTTCGTGACGATTATGAAACTGAAACGCACATGAAATCCAATGAACAAACGCTTCATTGGGACACATTGATAGCAGAGCATCGTTTCTATGAACATTTGAGTTCGAGGTCACACTTCTATCCACAGAGTAAAAATTCACGTTCAGTGGAATTGAATTCAAGGAATTCGCTCGATCAACTAAAATTTCACAGGCAACTAACACACTTTCCGTAACCACATCGGGAATCTAAAGCGAGATCATCTGACCTGCGCGAGATGCTTCAACGCGAACGTGATGAACATTCATCCGCCCGAGTGATATCTCGAGTCTTGCTCGACTCGACTCGCGAAATATTCGACCGGGGCAGCGATGCCCGTCGAAATTGAAATTCTTACAAGTGCGCGAGCCAATTAATCGAGTGGAAACCGACGATACACTCCGATACCGCGGCGGGAAGCCGTTAATTTGCGCGGAACACGAGCCACGGCTAACCGAGTGGATGTCGGCGTTTCCACCGTTAAATGAAAAGCAACGTGATATTTTCGAGCGGGCGGCGTTCTCCGCGTTCGCCGTGGCGGAAGGGGAGAGGGCGCAAAAAAAAAAAGAAAAAAAAAAAAAGAAGAAAAAAGAAAAATATATCGCAAAGAGATGGGAGCGAGAGGGAGCGAAAACCGGCGGAATTATTCGGAAACGCCGCGCGGCCGATGTTTGTGTTACAGCGTGCTTGGCGAAAAGTATTTCTGAATGGTATGCCTGAATTTTGTATCGCCTCGTTTCCGCCGCGCGATCGCCGGATTCCTTGAATTTAAACGCGAAATATTGTATATCGATTCGGCTCTCGAGGAAATGGGATTCGATTTTTTTGCCCCTCGGCGTTTAGAGATCGCGCGATGACCGAACGCTGGCCGGTTTCCAGCCGGGAGTTCTCGAGAGTTTTCTGTTTCAGCCGTCGAATTTTGACAACGAGAAACAATTCTGAACCGAGTCACTGAAATTTATCGATCGCAGAGAGAAACGACAGAGAGAGAGAATTTCTGCAAGAAAATTTTCAAGATTGAAGTTACTTTCGTTGGAAGTTTACCTATTCCCAGATGCCTTAGAGTGCACACTCTGCCTAAGATGCCTAATAGAATAGAAATAAAGTAACAAAGAACAACTCAACCGAAAATTTTCTCACAGAATTTAGCACAGAGTTTCCAAGTAGAATTGTATAATTCGTAATTGAACAGTATCAACCCTAAACCCAAAAATAAAGTGAAGAAGATTGCTAGAATTCTCATAAAACACATACATAATTCTCAAACGTGATTCTTTATCGGACACCATTCACCTAAATCGCAAACATCCAAAGACCACCAACGAGACCGATCGTGCCTTCAAACAACCAAACGGAGGATTCAAGCGGCACTAACGTACACCGAGTGATAGAACGTACGCCAACGCATAGATTACACAGAGCGCTATTTGCGAGGATCCGATTCGCAAAGGAAAAACGAGCAAAGAGAGGAGAGAAAAAGTGGGAATGCAAGTGCGACGCGCGTTCGAGGGATGAATTATTGTTGCAAAACAGCGAGCTGCGAGTTCGAGTCGCAGCGGCAACAAAACGCGAGCAACGGCGCGCACACAGGCGGGACACGCTTTGTCCTAGGTTGGTTTTTCGCGCACAGGACACCTGTGAACACCCTTTCCGATTCTTTTTTCCAGGCGATGCGCGCCAGGCCTCTCTTCTGTCCGATGCACGCCGACTGTGTGTTTGCGCTGTCACGGGCAAACAGAATGTGATTTGGATCGAGTCTACACCGCGTGCAAACACCGCCACCGACAAACGGGATGCAATTTCTAAGTGGTAATTTTTAAATCGTCCGTCCCGTTCAAATCACACGCGCTTCCACGAAATTATCGACACTCATTTTATACGTTCGGTGCTTTTATTCAGCTTCTTCTCACGCCGGGTTAGCGCTGCGGCGAATTTCGTTTACATCAGTTGATAAATAATATCAGTTGATAAATCTTTCCAAGATTTTACTTCTTCCCGTTCTTCTATTTGCCTCTTCGAGCCATCGTTTCCTACTGTTTGGTTTTACCTCGCGCAAGATCCCGTAATTACTGTGCTTCCTACCCCTTTCACTGGTCTGCAACCCCTCGAGCGATTTTAGTCATTTAGTCGTTTCTGTGTTTCCCTTCCATTCTCTCCTTCGATCGTCTCGATGCTTTTATCCGCAGCAGTGCATCGCTGCGTTTGTTCAAGAGATCCCTTTAAACATTGGCGAGCCGCGAGTCAGTTTGTGGATTTGTATTTTTTCACTTGAATAAATTACAAGTCGGGATGCATTTCTTCGAGACTACCAATCCAAGACACTCCGAGACAAGAACATAATTTCTCAATCGTGCACGTTGCTCGTACGATAAAAGCTCTAAATCAGAGATCAATCAATCTCTGCCAATACTTCCGATCCAACTCTCTGTTTAATATTTTCAAGCTAAACACTCTCGATGGAACAAATATTTACATTGGAAAATTAGTTGGATACGAAATGGTCAGTTTCACGAGAGTTTACATTATTCAATGACCGTAAACTCGTCAGAAATTAATTTACAGTTTGAAACTCTTCAAAAATCATCTCGACAATCAAAAATCGACCAAAGACTATAATCGCGTCAGTTGCAAAATTATTTCACATTGGTCGAAGTCTGTCGAATCTTGATTAACATCGTCGTCGAAAAGAAGCTTGTCAAAGTCTCTCAGTAGAATTAGAATATTATTTTCAAGGAAGTTTGACACGAAGAATTTCATTATCCGATATTATACACACACTGATCCGCGCATCGAAATCTTGGCACGAGCAGCTGCTCCATTTGGCAATCTCTCGATCGAAGAGCATCGACTTTCTGCAACGAATTTCCCCCCCCGGGTTGTGGTTCTGGGTTTTAGCGCGCGTGTGCGACGGAAACAGAAACGGAGTCCGCGCGGCCCTGCGGCCGTTTGTTTTCATTAAAAGTTATTATCCGCCGTGTAGAAACTTCAATGCGCGCGGCCAGGCTAACATTTTTAAACCGCCATTGTGCGCGAAGCGTTCTTTTTTTCTTTTTTTTTTTGTTCTCTCTCTCTCTCCCTCCCTTTCCTACACTCATTTTATTTTTTTTGTCCGTCGCGTTCCGCCGCCCCTGGCCGCGAAGCACAATTACCGGGAATGACTCTGCGAATTGGTCGTTTCGACGGAATAACGTATCCGCATGAAATTACGATTCGCCATTTCGCCGAGGCCCCGATATCCCAGCGTGATGCTGTTTGCACGCTGTTTGTTCGCGCGAAAAATGGTTAAAAACAGGGAAGGGGGGAAGGGGGAGAGGCAGCTCGCTTATTCTTTTCTCCTGTCGAACTCTTCAGGCTTCGACGACGAACGAGAGAATTGAAAGTTGGCACAGGTTGAATCCCTGATTAATTCCCGGCCAGGTGTCTCTTTTCGCAGCTGCGAACGTGAAATTTAAAACTTGAGCGTGATAATTTTAAATTTTTACAACACCGAGACACCGTTTTTCAAATGGCGAATGAACAATGAGATTCAAAGCAGTCTTCGACTACCAAGTCGACGAAATAATATCAAGAATGAAAAGCTGAGACACTGAAAGCCACGGTTTTAATCGACGGATATCATTATTAGTAAATTTACACTGCTCGGCAAAATTTTATCTTTGAACAAAGGAAGCGGACAGGGACTAACGTGTCGTCGACAAAAGAAATCAGAAATTATAATGAACGTTTCATCGGTTTAAAATAAAGTTGCTGGAACAATATTATTCGAATATTATTGCAGAATATTATGTAAATTATTGTGAATGAAACTGTGTATATGAAACTGAACTAATATCCGTTTAATCAGACACATTTTTATAATAAAAATAAAAGAAAGATCGGATCAATTAACATCTATGAATTGAATGTAGTGCGCACATATGTACAGTTTCGTGTGTACCTGTGTTTGCGTGACAATTCAAAAAAGTGCAATTTTCACGAATGCGAGAGAAAACAAACGAGAGAGACGAGAATGATTGCCAACGACCGATCGAAACAGAAGGATCGGTGCATTCCTGCTACACCGAACTGGAAACTGGTCGTTCTCCCTGAAATTCTGCCACGATTCCACGATCGATACGAACGTCAAATCTTATCAGAGAACAATATTACAGGCACGCGGGTAATTCCTGCACGTCACGACCGAGAACCGAGGCAATAACTAAAAACAAAACTGGAAACGCGAGCGCGGCGGAGCACGAGGAGGTCACGCGGCCTGCAACATCTCGCGGAATGCAACTTCTTTCCCTCTGTCAAACTCCGGCCGAAACGAAGATTGATGAAAAACGTAATTACTGAACTTCACCCCCGTCGGGACTATCGCCGCCTCCTCCGAAGCGAAATCTGCATTTAACGCCGCTGCTATTGACAAACGGAACGGTTATTTTGCAAGCTCTGCCTCCCCCGACGACGGATTATTACAGTTTAACACGATCGCGCCGCTTTCTTAAAGTCGCTGTCACCCCACTTTCGCAGCGCGGGCAAACAACTGTATCTCGTCATCAAAGAGCAATCAGAGTCATAAATGATGGGAGAATAAAGTGATAAAATTAAGCAATTAAATATTGGTAGGATATTAGCCTGATTTCATATGTTCAAAGACAATATAACTTTGCTATAGCATTCTTATAATTGATGATATTTTGCATGTTTTGATATGAAATGTATATGTATACACTGTTCATAAAAATTAGGGGATATTTCAAAATGAATATGGAACAATTGATAAATAAGAAAAAGAAGCATTTGATTTTTTTTTTTTTTTATTAAACAAGAATAACTTTCTTCGACTTGTCGTTTGCTTTTCTAATGTTCTTGTTCTTTTTTTTTTTTTTTTCATACTCGTTTTGAAATATTTCCTATTTTTGTGAGCAGTATATATATATATATATATATATATATGTCGTGTCTTTCAATATAAAAATGTACGCATGTACAAACTAAAAATATGATTAATACGTGACGAAAGAAAACAAGTAACTATAAAATATGAAATTAAATTAAACATCGTGTGTCAATCAGTGTGTTCAAGTAAATCCTAAAACATACTGCACGAAAAATGTATAAACCTCTCACAGCCAATCTGTTCAAACAAACAAACGAACGAACGAACGAAAAAACAAACGAATCGTTTTAAAAATATTCAACAACAGTGACACGTATCGTCAAACTCTATCGCGTATAATCAGGCGACTGATAATTACCAGGACACGCGATAAACGAACCGCAACTCGTTTGACAGGACGAGCGAAAAATCAGCGAAGCGACGGGGTTGGGATATAATTTAGCGAAGCCTCTCGGCGAAAGACGGAGCAGCGACGTCAGGAACAGCGACGGAACTTTAACCGCGAATTATAGAGCCAGGTCCTCTTCCTCCACCGCCTGTGGCCCGCTCAGGTCCGGTTCACAGAGCCAGGCGAAAGCGGAGAAAAACGAGCCCCTGGCCTGTCTTTCGCGGCTGTTCGCGGGTAAAAAGTTGTCTGGCTTCTATCGGGGTAACGTCCTGGCCGCATATAATAAAACGGGTCGCCTTTCACCGAAACGCTCCTCGCCCCCGGGGGCGCTTTTCTTTCATTTCTGACGTAATTACGCGGAGCCGGCGCGGCAAGAAAAGGAAGGGAAGGCCGCGGCGAAAGGCCAGCCAGCGAAGAATGGCAGACGCGGAGAGAAAGCCTCTCGACGGGAGGGCTCCGGCGAATATTTCGCCACCGAGACAGTTGTATATAACAGGGCTCTTTTC
Source organism: Frieseomelitta varia (assembly GCF_011392965.1). Classification (NCBI taxonomy): domain Eukaryota; kingdom Metazoa; phylum Arthropoda; class Insecta; order Hymenoptera; family Apidae; genus Frieseomelitta; species Frieseomelitta varia. The sequence goes on along the minus strand of NW_025110507.1, from coordinate 121,598 downwards.
TACCGACGGCTCTCTCTCTCTCTCCAGCCCCGCGACCTACTACCTTCGTTTTCTCAATAAACCCTCACGGACCAACTTCGAATCAGCCGGCCAACCTCTCTTTCGTTCTCTCTCTCTCTCTTTAACTCCTCTCCCTCTTCGCTCTCCTTTAGAATCGATCCTCTCTTTGCGGCCACTCCATCCTAAGCTCAAGCGATCTCGCGTTTTATTATTTATTTTTCCTTCCTGGTTCGACTTGTCCTTTGTCCCATTCGCGATGTTTGCGAGGAGAAATTCCGGGGGTTTGCACTGGGTGGATCGAAAGAAAGCGGGAGGAATTACCATAAGTAAAAATTACTTCGTTAGGCGATTCATCGTTGAACGTCAAGTTACCTCGAAATTTTGTAAGAAATATTCGTTTGCTACTGTACACAAAAGTTTGAAGTAGTCTGTAAACTTTGGATCACGGCTGTCGACAGGTAAAATTACGTTGCTTAGAATATCGATATTTATTTACAAGTTCCTGCTACCCGACGCGGGACTCGTGTACATATCGAAACGGAGAATGCAATCACGTCAAAAAGAAATAAATTCAGATTGACGAGTGATTCGTTCAGTTTTCTCTTTCTCTCTGTTCGTTAAAGAACGGACAGAAACACAACGAAAGGTAAAAGGGAAATTTTCATCGTCCCAAGGTGTAATTTATTATCTGCCTACAAATTTGAAACTCCATTCCAAGACGCAACGCAACCACCGCCCCTCGATAACGATTCGCTTATTACTTCCCCGGCATGGAAGTTTCATTAAAACGGACGTATCACTTCCGCGCGCCACTATGAATATATTTTCTTGCCCGGTGTGTGTTTCGCTCGAAAAATAATAATGATTATTATTACATGCACACTGCTGCGCGCCGGCGCAGCTTCCGAAATTATTAAATTATCGCCGGTGGATTTCTACTGGCCGGTCTTTAAATTTCTATAACGCGTTCTGGCGGCGAGAGGTGGGGCAAGGGGAGCGTAATGAATTGTAAATTAGCAGAAAAAGCATGCGCGGACGATAACAAGAGTGCGATGCTGCCGCTAATTAACGCCCACGCAAAAACAGCCGTTATATTATTGAAACTTTATTCCATTCGAGGAATTTACATTGTACGGCCGACGTCCTCCCGAATGGGGTGGAGGGAGGGAAACGCTCGTGTTATTTCGTAAATCCCGTGTGTCCGTGGCTGTGTGCCCGCAGAACCAAGCTCGTTGAAAACTTTCAATAACTGAATATTAAAAACCAAGCCCGATGATATCCGCAAACACGATAACCGCCGCGTACGGCCGCGCTCACAAAGGAAATCCGCATAAATCGTCTCGTGCATCGCGTTTACGTTTATCCGAAAAATCGCGTAAACACACACACACACACGGGTGGCGTGTATCTCTCCGTGAAAAATTCCAGGAAACATTTCAAAAGTTCTATTGATCCTTTTGCCGCGGTGAAAACGAGATGTTTGCTCGTCATCTGTTGATGGAGATGCTGTAATCCCTTTTCTTTTTCTCTTTTGGGAATTGTAATACCGGCGGTATTTATTTCAGGTTATGAATCAGCGGGGTTGCACGAGGAAACACGAGAGAGAGAAAGAGAGAGAGAGAGAGAGAGAGATTTTTCGTTTGTAACGAGGGACATTTTAGCGATGAAAGTTTAACGAGAACGTTCGTGTTTGAGTTTGACTTGTTATTTTATCTAAATGTAGTTCGAGGTGGAGTAGTCGGACAGACTGCTCTTCGGAAGAATATAGAAGGAAATCCATTAGCATTCTCTGCGCGATATTGGTCATACAGAAGAAAATATACGACGCCAATTTTTGTAGAACACAGGAAATGAATCTGCTTTCAGGTAACGTGCTTCACGGTGAAATGAACGATCAAAGATAATTATAATATTGTAAAAAGTACGAAGATAATATTATGAAAAATAGAAGAATATAAAAATATATTCAATATAATATATTTAATTCAATAGTTTCGTATAATAATTCCATTTACATAATATAAATTGTTTAATATTTAAATTAATATTAAACTTAATATAATTTATAATAATATAAATCTCGTCGCTAATGACCTCGCTGTCGATGCGACATTAAAGAAAAGTAAAAGAAGAAGAAGAATATAAATAATATAAATAGTTTAATAATAATTTTATATTAAATATAAAAATATATTCAATATACAAGACTATAAAAATATATATATATATATATATAAGAAGCATACGCTAATTAGAGAATACAATATCCCATTTTATCACACAAAGAACAGAAGGAAAACAAAAAAAAAAAAAAAAAAAAAAAAAAATGAGAGATACTAAAACATATTAAAAGAATATTAAAATATACTACCGAGATAATTCTACAAACGAAAGGCAACATCACATCATCTTCCACTCGCAGAGTTTCACGTCGCACGCGTTAAATCAGGCCGGTACCACGAGATCAAACGCGTCTCGTCATAGCGGGATCCGCGTGTCCAATGAACGCGATAAATTTCACGGGCCTGCGAATCCCTCTATTACTGGAGGAATCCGTGGGGATAGAAGCGCGCGCGCGCTCGAAGAAGGGAAATAAAAGCGCGAATCAATCTTGCGGAATCCCGTTTTATGCGCGCATAATGCGCGCGTGTGCAGCACGGCGCGTCCACAGACGTTTTAACGACGAAAAATGCAATTCCCCGGAGAGGCAAAAATTTCCCAACCGCCATATTTTCACGGCTATCTGCGAATGGACGCTCTCTCTCTCTCTCTCTCTCTCTCTCTCTCTCTCTCTCTCTCCCTGCGCTTGATAAACGCGTCGCGTCGCGTCGTGTCGTGTCGTGTCGCCGCGAAGCGTGTGCTCGCGGCCAGGTGCGCCTGCCTCGTGCTCTCTCCTGGTGCTCGCGGCCGATTGCTCGCCCGCCATGATTAAACAGCGCCCTGGGAACGCTTCTTGCCTCCTTAAGAAGGAAAAATTGCCGGAATAGCCGAGAACCAGAAGCAGCAGGACGTGTAGTCACAGCTTCGTTTCTGTAATAATCGCTTCAGCTCGCGCCGTTTTATAAGCGCTCCGAAGAGAAATTGGGGGGCGGGGGATATTCTTGGGAAATGACTTTGCAGTGGCGTGACATTTGATATTTCAATTGGTTTCTTTGATACTTTCTTGGATGGGAAAAGGAGAGTTGATCTAATTGAGAAGCGTATAAATATGAATAGGCCTTAAGAACGTGGAATCGTATTATATATTCACTATTCATGTACTGTGCTGGGTATCGTAGTGTTCTAGATCAATCTAGGTAACGAGGTAAAAATTTAAAGTAAAAATGAAAGAATTGAAGTTAAACTTTCAATGCAATTTTTTTTCATTTTTCTTCGTATTTTTTTACGAAACATTAAGATTAGCGTCAAGTGCACGAACGTTTTAATCCACGATACTTTAAAATATTAACATTTCGATGGACAGAATTTTGCTATAAAAGTAAATACAAAATTTTTGACCAAAAAAAAAAAAAAAAAAAACTATCGTGTAAAAATAATATAAGCATTCTCAGTGTCTCTCGTAGCTTATGTAATTTTGTTCCAACGTCTGAGTATTCCACGAAAGCGGCAACATTGGAATTGTACCAAGACAACTTTCGAGATAGCAGCCAAGATAACAGAAAGTCTGGTTTTCACAGTTTCGATACCGACTGGCTTCTAATCCTGTCTCGAAGATTGTAGAAGCATGTACACGAGGACAACGGCGATGAAGTTTCGGATTAGTCTGTTGGTGTTTCTGCTTATGCCTCACACTGTCAAAGATCGCCACCCGAGGAATATAAGATTAGCCCGCGCTTGCAAAGTTCAAATTGAAAATATCGATTAGATTTTCATCTTAAGTAATCACGCTGCGATGCAGTGTGTTTAAGCACGAGATCCGATATCGGGAGCTTGTTTGAAAGAAATTTCAAACAAATCTGTATCGCGCGACGGTGGCACGATTTCTAATTATGGGCTCTGCAACTGAGAAAATCGTACAGTATTAAACAATTTGTATAAATTTCCAATGTATCTTTTAATATTTCCTGTATAAATACATCGTTTGATATGCATATCGGAAAATTTATACTTTTTAACTTTTACACTGACAAGCGATATTCTCACAAAACAGCAAACATACGATTTATCGTCACAATATAGAATTCGAATTATTACTAAATTAATAACATATAACTAGATTGCTTCTATTGTTAATATTGTGTAAAATCCAAAATGTGAATGTAATTTTGAAGATATGCTCCAAAATGACACGATCATAAGAAGTGAACAGGAATACAATTTTCCAATTACTGCAATTAACCAAAATGCAAATATAATTTCGATATTCCATTTTTTGCATACTTTATCACTTATCAGTCAAAAGAACAGTACGAAATAGAATTTTCCACCTTTTTTCCATTTTAACATCATGCGAGTTTTATACACTTTTCTTTTAAAAGTGACTGTAGTTTCATATTACACTATAACTTTTAATCCTTCGCGTTGCTGAATATTCTTTAGCGCACGATATTTATCTTAGTTTAATCCATCAACTGTTTAATTTTTCAATTTTATTAAAAAGTACTACAAAGTTTCTAAGTACTACAAAATAACGCCAGTCAACGTGCTAGTCTACATCATCCAATCATTAAAACACAATAAAATTGGACGTTATCAAAAACACTTGGCAACCTTTGAAAATTGTTTAACGAATAAAATTTATCTTATTCCAGTCCTTCAGCTTTTTAATTTTCCAATTTTTTTTTAAATTGCTAGGCACTGAAAACTAACGTTAGTCAACGTGCCAATCTACATCATCGAATTAACAAAACACCATAAAATTAGACGTTATCAAAAACACTTAACAACCTTCGAAAATTGTTTAACGAATAAAATTTATCTCATTCCAGTCCATCAGCTTTTTAATTTTCCAATTTTTTTTTTAAATTCCTAGGCACTGAAAAGTAGCGTTAGTCAACGTGCCACTCTACATCATCGAATCACCAAAACACCATAAAATTGGACGCTCGACAACCTTCGAAACCGTGCAGATCGCGAGGAGAAGACAGTAAGCAATAACGCATCACCTTACAACCCTATGGAGCGTGCAACGTCAAGACGAATAGCCGATCTCAGCGATAGCTCTAGCAGTTTGGCAAACGACGAGGCACCCATACGCGTGATGGCGCCAGGAATTTTACAAACGATATCCCCCCGCCCCCGTACGAGACGTAACACGTGCCCCTTCAACTCCATCGTACTCAATGTATTCAAGGAGCACGATGGAAATCGCGACGCGATCCTTCGGGCGAAAATAAGGCGGGATCGTGCGATGAATTCTCTTCGGCGACGCGACGCCCTCCGAGGAAACCGCGTCGAAAGTTATCGGGTCGCACTCGACCGGTTTGGTTAACGCTTCTTCTCCCTTTCTTTAGAAACGTTCGAGCAGCGTGAATTACCAATTGTTTGAGTTGTCCGAGTAATTGACATTCTACTGAAAATTGGAAAACGTGAAGAAACACACGGCGAGAGTGGTACGAAATATCTCGCGTGTTTTTTGCTTGAAAGAACACATTTAGAAAATGCGGAACAATATTTCGTCGATTGTGCGTATTACTCTGAACTTTTATTATATGCGAGATATACGAATTTTCTATTATTTGAAATAATGTGCTTCCCCGGAAATTTACAATTTTTCTCATATCTTCGAAAGTATAATAATATATTTAATTTAGTTTTTTTTGTACAATTACTTTTTTAATATACTTTAGTATAATTTTAGCATACTCTTTTAGTATACTTTAGTATAATTTTAGTATACTTTTATAGTATACTTTAGTATAATTTTAGTGTACTCTTTTCATATACTTTAATATAATTTTAGTGTACTCTTTTAGTATACTTCAGTATAATTTTATTGTTCTCTTTTAGTATACTTTAGTACAATTTTAGTGTACTCTTTTAGTATACTTTAGTATAATTTTAGTATACGCTTTTAGTATACTTTAGTATAATTTTAGTGTACTCTTTTCGTATACTTTAGTATAATTTTAGTATACTTTTTTAGTATGCATTAGTATAATTTTAGTGTACTTTTTTAGTATACTTTAGTATAATTCTAGTATATTTTTTTAGTATAATTTAATATAATTATATATTTCAATTTAGTTTTTTGGCTACTCTTGGTAAACGTATGAATAATTTAATACAGTAGCTCTACCATTTTCAATCCATGTCACGCAAATGTGTAACAATTTTATTTAATAATCATCTGCTGAAACAATATCCACTTTCTACCGCGATTTCACCGTTCCATCCGACATGTTCAAGAATTTCTTTCTCCACGCTCTTAATCAAACCGAAAGTTCGTTCCGTCGTTTTGGAAGCGTGCCCTGCACCAACCGAGGGATCACGTGCTTTTAACGGTCCATAAATGAATGGTGAAAAAGGATCTCGGACGCCTTGTCACACTTTCCGGGATTACGCGAATTTAGAACTTTGTTTACCCTCTCTGCTCACACACACACACACACATAGACACACGTGAGCATGATGGAGGACTGCGGCGAGTTTCGTCCAAGTTGCTCCGTTGATTCAACGCATACGTAACCGGCTAATTTTCAGCTCCCGTTTTTTTCTCCAGGAGCAGGCATCGCGCGAATAAAATCCTCCCCCTTTCCCCCCGCTTAATAGAGATGGATTCGCATATGGTAAAAAAATCAGGTTGCATCGCACCGCGCACGTTCGCGGTACATCTTGTTGGCCACCGAACGAGAGGCAAAACTTTCGTTCCGTACGAACACGCTTGTACGGATAGTTCGATGTTTTCTACGTGACATTAGGCATCATTTTCGTTGTTTCTTTTCTTCTTTGTTGTATATTTCTTTCATATGTACATTTCGTATATATATATACATATATATATACGTATGTTGTGCGCTTTATCTTGTATGATATTTTATTTTTCATACAGCACATATTATTCTTCGAATACATACTGCATACATATTATTCTTTGTTTCTACAGAACAATGTGAAATAAAAGAAATATTGATAGTTTATTGTGATAAGAATCGATAATAAACGTGTGCAATAATTGTCTGCAGGCATACTCGAATGTATCTCTTTGTCAGCTGCAAATATAATGTCCGACAGATGGAAAAGATTTGTTCAATCTAGTCGAGATCTTTCTTTTTCTGATGTAGTCTATATAATATCACATAACTATATATACTATAGATACAATTAATGTAACGAATACAATTCAATAATGCATGCATTATACAATTCAATAATTATATCACGCAATTTAATATCTAATATAATTTTCACTTGTAATTGTGATTTTTAATTCGTGGCAATATAATTTGCATTATACAATTCTGGCACTAACAAAATAAAATATTCACGTATGAACATTCAACTTACAAAAGAATCCTAAGACGTATCTATAGAAAGATTACCGTAGAAACCTGAAATGATATTGAACGAGAGATACAAAGCAATTTTCGTACACTTTCCTCGTACTTTTTTCTTTTTCTTCTTCTCCTCCTTCTTCTTCTTTTTCTTTTTTTTTTTTTTTGTTCTTTTCACCGAGCAGACGCAACCAGAGCAAGCGGGTGGCTCGTTTCCGGGCTGCAGGACGAAACGCACGCCCGACAAGGCTCGTCCATTAAAAAAGAATTTTCGCGTCTCGCGTTGAACGATGTAACTCAATTTCCGCGTGTTTCTTCGTCCGCGTTTGTTCACGCCCATCCATTTCCCTTCGCCCCGAAACAGCGGCAACGTATGGCTATGATAGATTGCTTCTTCAGGGCCCAATTTTCCGACGCGCGGTCTACGCCTAATGCTGCTCGACAACCAACCCTTCTCTGCTTTTTATTTTCTGCCCGGCTCCTTTCATTCTCCCTCCTCCGTCATTCTATTTCCTCTCGCGAAAGAAGGATATTTTCACATATAAATATTTTTACCTTCACGTTGTTTACTGTACGGTGTTTCTTTAGTTTTCTGTCAACGTTCTATTTCTTTTTCTTTTTCTTTTTTTTTTAATAATCAGGAACGCGTAATATAGAAAGAAATCGTGAATGTAATAAACAACGTGAAACGTAATCGACGAAAGTACTGCAACGAAAGTATAGCAGTCTTGCGTGTGATGTGTTTTTAATATTTCCTCGAATTTTTTATATTTTAAGCGAAATTAGAGAGAAATTATTCCTGTTTCATTTAAATAGAAGAAATTTACTGTCTTACTAAAGAATATTATTATTAAGAGCGGAAATAGAAGTTTCTGTTCTCCAATATTTCCTCCCTTTATTACAGTTATTGCTGAATTGAAGACAGAGATTTCTCAGGCAAAATTTTTCAAATGCGTTCAGCGCAGGGAACACTGTAACTACGTGTACCAACGTCAGTTGAGAAATGCGATTTTATTCGGGGGTGGGGAAATTCGCAGGTGGCTGAGCGGTGGAGACAATCGTTTGAAGAGACAGTACCTAATCGCCGGAACGTTGAATAATAATTGCACAAAGCCAAGCGCAGAATTCTTGAAAGCAAGAGTTAGAGCCCTTCTGATCCGTTTAAGACGCCGCAGATTTTCTCGACGTAGACTAATCGAAAGCGTGTTCGCGCATAAAGAGATCGCCTTACTCCCAGCTACCTTCAAAATTCATGGCGTTATCATCTTGATTTAATACCTCCGGCGAGAACCTTCCAAGTAGATGCAACCTCGTTTCTCCGTCTAAATTCGTGTTCTTGTTTTTCCTCTTTTTTTTTTTCGTTTCAACGTGGCGAAAACAAATTTGAACATTGAAAGAATACTGCAAAAACGAAGGAAACTTTCGAGAGAAGCTACAAATTTCTTTACGTAGAAGTGCATGTAAAAATTCTCGAAAGACAAAATGACAAAATCACAACGCTCATCGAAGTTTAAGGAGTGTCAGTGTGAAATTTTCAAAAAATCGATTTTTTTCTGTTTCGTTTTAAATAGTAGTTTGAAGTCTTAAAAATAAGATACAAACGACTTATTTTGGGGTATAATAATAATAATAAATCCGCGGATACAGAATAATTGAATTTGCATCACTGTTTACAACTTCAAGCAGTGTTATAAAGTGTAAATCGCATTCAAATATTACTTTTTGGTGAATCGAATATCAGGGGACTTGGATTCAGTTGTAAATTGCAAGAATTGTGAGCCGCGATATGTATAAGTAAAAGATACATATGAAAAATGACGTTCTGAAACTTTAAGCGCGTTTTTTTTTCTCGAAACTAGGTTTTTAGAAACGGTGTGCAAGATATCTCGATTACTGTGAAACTAACCAACCGATTACTGTGAAACTTGGTACGTATCTTTAGTGTAACATTTACCAGTGATTGACGATCGAACATTTTTTAATGTTTACCAAGTTCGAAAAATATAAACAAAAAACGTAGAAATTTTTGGCATAAATTCGACACACCAAAAACAAATAGCTGCTATTTTCATAATATTCACAGAAATGAAAATGTTGGATCGTCAATCCTTAGAGAATATTGTTTATTTTTGAACTTTGTTCGCCTTTCTGTTGCAGCTAATCCTGTTTGGCTGGAATCATGCACACCGATAGGCAATGTAAAAAAAAGTTATGTAAAAGGATGGAAGATTTTAAAAATTTAAAGCCCTCTTTTTTTCTCATTTTAATGCTGCTTTTTATAGTATATATAATGTGTTAAAATAAACCACAAAAGCTCGTGTCAATCAAATATGTAGTTTTTTTTTTTTTTTTTTTTATTAGCCCTCCAAAGTATACGTAAATTTTAGGCCCGTCACACTGTCCTGCTCCCTTAACGACAATCAACAATCGTGGACGAACTATATTTGGAATTGTTTCGCACGATCGATTCGTGGCATTGACTCCGCGTCGCGGACGAACGCTAATTACGCGACTTGGAGCGAGTGTTCGCGCCGGAAGCGCGTTCGCGTGGGCTTCGTCAGCCGCAAAATTTGCCGGCGAGGCCATCCCCGTTATCCAGGCCTCCGAGTTAGCACCTCCATTCGCAAAATTATGCGTCTCCGACGCTCTCCATTTCCCCTCGTTAAATCGACGTTGCCCAGATACACGGTATAATTTAACAACTCTTCCCATTCTGCCCGCCGATTTGCTGTTCAACCTTTTCGTAGAGGCGTAGAATTTTATTTCGTTATCAAATTTCTCTGTTTAATCGAGCGAATCGCACCATCGCATCGAGTTGCTTTAGGTAGCGAAGCAATTGTTTATTTCTTCTTCTAGATCGTGACCGACTAGTACGTTTACGATGCTGCGAGTTGCACGTGGCGAACGGATTGAGGATCTTAATGTTTTCGAGAGTGTTAATTTAAACACAATTGAGAAGCTACGTAGAAAATACGAACGTATAATTCTGCGTTCTAAAATTTCTTGTGAACACATAAAAATAACCAAGGGAGAAAAAAAAAAAAAAATACATCAGACAGTACAATACCTCTTTCAAATAGAAATCAATACGCACTTTGAAACAAATTCTCTTCTAACGAACGTACCAGGCGCGAGTGCGACTCGTAGCACACTGAGAGAGAATCATCAGGAAAATTCACTGGCGGCGATTCGATTGGGGTCAAGTGTCAACACGGAACGAAGAAGACGCGTAGAGAGTTCTCGCGATGAGGAATCGAGCGAGAAAGAGGGTGAAAGAGGGACGAAGAGGGAAGAAAGGTGGAGCATGGCGGAGCAGGCTCGTTCGATTGAATATCGACTAAAACGTTATCGCGGTTCGTTGCGTTCGCCTATGCGAGAAAACAGGACCACCGTGGGACAACGTGCCGGTATTTTCCCTCCATTTTTGTTCGATTGTCTCTCTGACTGTGTCTCTCTCTTCTCCTCTCTTCCTTTTTTCTTCCTCTCTTTCTCTCGGTCTGTCCGTTTGTCTGTCTGACTGCCTGTGTTTCAAAGAGGAATCGGCTAGCTCCTCCCTGTGTACCAGCATTGTTGGCACGACAAGAGCGCGGAAATTACACGGATTTCCTTTCCTTCGTCGGGGAGAAACGATTGCCGGCGAGCCTTGTAATTAGCTGTCGATTAGCGATTGCCAGGTTCCGAAGTCTGTCGCCGGGATCGTTAGGCGTCATTAGCGGCGAATTATTCTACGGGTCTTCTTGATGAACGCTTGGTTAGACAACGTTCGTAACTTCCGCATCGGGACTGTTCTCCCTGTTCCCTTCGCCGCGATATTCCGATTGTCAGTCAATCGTCCACAGTCGTTGCATTTCGTTGCTACGAATAGCAGCTATTATCTTTGTCATTCTTGGCTGACCAGACAGAGACTGAATTATCTATTGTATTTGTAGATATATTTCGTACTTGTCGACGATATCGAAGAGATATCGGGGAACCTTCATTCGAGATAGCTGATCATTTTTAAACGTAATTAAAGACAGTTTCAAGCCGTATCGCGCGATGAAATTCCGGACACACACACACGATTGATCATGATTCTTCATTGCACGACGCCGTGAACTTTCAATAAAGATCACGTCAGCCGAAAATCTAAATGCATAGCGCGCTAGTTACGCCTGACAAGTGGTACGTCTTAATATATCTCTGCCAAAAAATACAAGCTGCGTAAGAAGCGTCGAATACGAAGCTCCGGAAACGTATCAATCACCCAAAGTCAACCATCGAAAGAGTGTCTTACATATTTACTTCATATTACGCTCGCTGAAAGTGAACATCACGGTTCGTACGTTATTTTTCCCAAATTTTGAAAACAAACGAGAATGAGAGTAGCAAATTTAATCAAATCAGAAATTTTGTAGACCTGTCTGTTTAAAATGTTTCACACACACACACATATGAGTGAAAATTCTTCTATAGTAAAAATGGTAGTCAAGAATATTTTCGTGAATCACTGTACGTAGAAAATCAGTGAAATCTCTCAACGATTGAAATACGTGCCGCTAAATCTTTGACCAACTACGCTCGGGAAAAGCTATCTCTCTCTCTTTTTCTTTCGCTGCAAACTCAGAAATCGCGCACGCGTTTAATTCAGCGGCACTTGCGAGGAAAGCCCGGTCGAGGCTGACGTCACGGCGCGAGCCAACAAGAAACCTTAGCGGGAGGAAACATCGCGAGCATTGAAAAACCGAAACTCTCGAGAGAAGAGTTCAGTTCTAGCGAGCGTGGAACCAGTGGTTACACACGTACACTTTGTAGACTTTTGCAGTTACACGTATGTCCCGTACACACGTGCCACGTGCATAGCCAGAGCTCAGACAATTCGTTTTTCTTGTCGTCGTAATATTCACCGTCTTGCTACGTTCTGACAAATCTTACACGGAATTTTCCCGATGCTCGTCAATTGCAACAATCTTCAATCAAACTTACATCGCAGACTCGAACAGTCTACGTGATTTGATCTTGATTAATAAACTAGAGCCACGTAGAATGAGGTTTTAATTTGAGATAAAACGTGATCTCGTTTCTTGTTCAGCTCGCGAGCTGATTTTTATATTTCTTGGCGGGAAAGCGCCGTGGCCGAAACTGACATCCTGCGTAATGTGCAACTTTAAATTTTCACGAGTACAGTTGAAATATTAATAATAAAATGCAAAATACACTGCAATTATAATAAATACTCTACGTTGGATATTATGTATGTTATATGTATTCCAATTATACATATTTGTTTGTCAGACGCAAAATGTGAAAAACCTCTGATTTCAACAATATTCAAGTTGAAGGACATATTTATTCAAAATACTTATGGTTCAGTCTTATGGAGCAGTTCACTGTTACTTCTATGACATTTTCGCAAGCTTCCTGCATCAGTTTAACCGTCCACGCAAACTTTACAATCAATTTTCACAAGGGTACACGTATACAACAACAACAACAACAACAACAACAACAACAACAACAGCGTAAAGATAAACAACGTAAACGATTTGCACGAACAATCTGGGTCAGCGTTAACCGAGGAATGAATAAATGTTCCCTCCGACCTTTATAGAATGTAAACGCGCATTCGTAACTGAATAAACTCGAAAGAATCGAAATTGGAAAAAGAAGACGGGGAGCTGCGTAACAAATAGCTCTTTACTTTCTTTCGGTTTATAAATCCACGCGCGTCCATTGCGACATCAACTGGGGAAACTTCGAGGAAATAAAGAACAGAGGGGAAAATCGTAGACGTTCGCATGTCTCATTCATTTTTTCCCTCCCTTCTGAGCTTCTCGACCAAGTAGAGTTTATTGTGCTATTGAAAATTGAAACCACATTGAAAATTGCAGCAACTTAGCAATAAACGCCCCTTGACAATTAAACTCTGCGAATAGTTACACTGTGCAAATTCATACATTTAAGATAATGACACTTGTTGCAAAATTGTGACGAAAGAAATTTCTCAATTGCTTTCAGGGAATTTTCAGAATTCGAAATTTATCTTTTCCGATCCGCTGCGTAACGCAAAATTATCTTTTTGGAAAAAAAAAAAAAAAAACGAACGAAAAGAAGAGGCCAGGCGTGTTTGGTTGCACGATCGTTTTTAACTTTTCATATTTAATGGTTTCGACTGCATGATTTCGCATTGATGGTACAATTCTTTCACTGCACACGAATATCAATTTCAAGCTTCCTGCTGCGCATTCACAGTGAAATAAATTCTTTCTTTCACTCGCGACTGCACTCGAAGCATCGCAATTATTATCGATACGATGCATCGATAATACGTGTATTGACACAAGCATCAATTGCGATCTTCCTCCTTTCTCTCATTACTATCGCCGCGACAAAGCCATAGAGGAGCGATTGTTTCGCATCCGTCGAAGGGCAGGCGAAACCACGAGCGCGCCTCGTTGTCTACCGAACTAACATGCATTCAGAAGGAAAACTCGACGAGAGGGAAACATTATGAGCGCGCCAGTTCTCTCTCTCTCTCTCTCCCGTTCTCTCGAGGAGAGGAGGAAGACCCACTCGAACGAGCCGAACGAATCGAAAAGCCGGCTAATAATGGTCGAACGGCAAACAAGGCGCATTATATTGCCGCTATAAATTGCAGCGCTATATTTAATTTACGCAGTGAACGCGGAGAGGAAGAGAGGAGAGAACGAGGAAGAGAGTGAGAGGAGATGGGAAGCGGCGCCGTTCGCCCACCCTTCTCGAAACTTTACCAGTTAGCAGCTACCGATAATTATCCGCGCCGTTTTCCTTTCACGGGGCGCGAAATTATAACGCCCGGCTGACCTCGACGAAAAGCTCGCGGCCCCGGAACTTTTCACCGGCGATCCCCTCCCCCCCTCCTGACCGATCTTCGCGTTTCCGCCTCGGAAAAGTAAATCTGACTCGCGTAGATCGATGACAGAGGCTGAGGTATGAAATTAAAATTAAAGCGCAAGGAGCATGAAAAGGTTTCTAGTGTGATAAAGGATATACATATTTGACGAGAAATTCAAATCTCTAAAAATAGAAACTAAGTAGGCATTAGAAATGAAAATTTGATCGTTTCTAGTGTTATAAGAACATGAGCTTTTATGACTCTGCATGTTTGACGAGAAATTAGACAAATCTTGAAACGTATCGTGGAGAATCTAGTGATTAAGCAGACATTAGAAATCATTCTGTGGTAGCTGTGATGTTAAAGAAATTAAAATGAGGAAATATTAAAAATTTAACCCTTGACTAATGTCTCATCAGACATTGGTAGTCATTTAGAATTGTTAACCCTTTTGTGTTAAGTATTTTAATAATCTACACAATCTGAAAAAGATTTTTGCAGTTTGGAAACAAATGAATGGAAAGAAGAAGCCCACTCGTCAAACTGAACCAAACCAAATCAAACGAAATCGAACAACTAATACGACAGAAGCCCACTCATCAAACCGAACCAAACCAAATCAAACGAAATTGAACAACTAACACGACAGAAGCTCTGAACAATTAAAACTCCAGACATCAGCTCCAATACTCTTCGTTAACGTTTCATACAGTTATCGACGGTGGCGTACGATCGTGGAATTTTCAATCTAACCTTTCCTTCGAAGCGAAACGAAGACGTGTTCATCGAGACTGCGAAGAAGAAAATACGAAACCCGTTTGGCCGTGGTCCAACGACGTGCAGAAGAAATTCGTGCCCCCGTTAAACTTCGACGCTGACAGAAAGAGAGCGGTGGATGGGGGGGGGGGGGGACCGTTTCGCGAGAAAAGAAAAGAAAAGGAGGAAGATTCTCGTTTATTGTTGTCGCGACACGAGACAACTTCTGCCCTAGGCCTCGACGACGCGACAATGGGCATTCAACATGCGCTGGAATTTTGTATTCGCACCTCGTCAAAACGCCTTCTTCTCCTAGAGAATTCTCCGACTGAACATGCGTCCACACTCGGCTGCATCAATGATTCAAATATCATTCATTCCCCTTGTTAAAAGTCAGTTTAGACATCTTGCTTTGATGTTTCGAAATTTGATCTTTAGATCGTTTCTGATTTTTTTTTTTCCTTGGAATTCTTTTTTCTCATTGTATCGGGCCTTTCAATAATTTCTTCTTTATTTTTTGACCAAACTTTCAACTTTGATTTTTAGCTACATAATCTTTTAAACCGAGCTATTTAATTATTTCTTAAAAAGAAAAGACATTGGAAATGGCGAGCTGCGAAACAATTATCTTGCGACATGTCTCTTACAATTAGAAAATAATGGAAAGTTGTAAGTCTGTTTTATGCCATTTGAAACTGGGATTCAATTTACGTGCAGGAAGAAAAAACGACTTCAGATGTCGTAAGCTCTTTCTTTTTATCTTGCCCTGAAAAACGTAATAATGAAATATTAAACAGAACAACACATGAACGGACAGAGAACAAAGTGGAGTTGAAAAAAAAAGCGATATTTAACTTCCAAGTTGTACGACGTTGTCCACGTCCTTTATTCGAAAAATGAAGAAGAAAGAGAAACGCGAGATTATGTTCTTCCCTCGGAAAAATTGTACCAAGTAGCTTTTAATCTCGAGTTTCCTACCTATTTTATTATTTGCACAGTCGGAATTTACGTAGAAAAGGGGGGCAACTAAACTGGAGTAATTGATCGATTGATCGAACGGTTCTCAGAATGTACTAATGGAACTTGTTAAGAATTTAATAGCATTAAATTATCGTTGGAATCTAGTATAATGCCGCGTAGGTAAGTAGAAAAGTAGATGGGACATCGGTTACACGGCGAACATGTTACAATAGATCGATAAAATTAAGTTGCGTCACAAAATGTTGAAAATTGAGATATTCGTTAACTCGGGAAATGAAAGTTGAGATTTTGATATTGATTGGTTCTACGATGTCTCGAGATCGAGATAAATTATCCTGTAACGCTGCAACTACCAGAGTTCAAATAACCAAGTTTCGTAACTTTTTCTGAAATTTAGAACGATCGAACTTTTAGAGGTTTGAATGATTTCTCGTCAAACATCTACGACAAACGTTTACGTTCTTCGTTGCATTGAAAAACATTTCCACGTTTTCGATGAAATTCAATTTCCCCCCCCCCTTTTTTTTTTAATTTCTGCTTTCTAGATTTCGATGATCTCTCGAGAATACAGTTCCACCTCTATCGTGCCGATATTTCATTTCACACTAATACAAAACCACGCGCCAATCCCTCGCAAACAATCGCGAGGATATCGCGCGGCGCGAAACAAGCTCGCAGAGGCGAAATTTCAATTTTCGCGCAGAATTCACGGAACGAATCCGGCGGAACGGATTTCGCGGGTTAGCTTTGGCTGATCGATGTCTCTGTCGCGCGACGAGCAATTGACCTGGAGAAATCTGGTAACATATTTACAGAGGGGACGCGCAGGTGCAACGTTTCAATAAAAGTGCCCCTCGTTCGCGGCGATCGTTACACGCCGAAAGAAAAAAAAAAAAAAAAAATACGAAAAATGAACATGGTTTGGTCTGTTAGAAACACAGAGAAATTTGCGAGCCGAGTCCTCGCAATGAAATTTCTTTTGTTCAAGATATTCGTATTTTGATAGAAGCAAGTTGAAAAGTGCGGAACATCTCTCGGTACTTGAAATACTGAAAAAGAATTATTTACTGAAACTCTGTGTTCAATGAAGCATTCGGAACGAATAATGCTTTCTAAATTATTTTTGGAGCGTTCAATTACTCTCGAGATCGATTAAAATTTTTGGAACCCTCGGGACGACCAAACGTTTACATTTTAATTGACAGTCATTTACGTTGAAATTGCATTGGTTTCCAAGATTCATCGAATAGTTCCATCAACGAACTACAAATGAAATTGTTTCGCGTGTAATACAAAACCGTGGTAATAGAAGATTACATCGTAACGAGAGCAATTTACATACTGTCACGTTCGTTGCTCATCGTTGCGGGTATTTTATTTAATAATTCGAACGCAACGAGTAGGACTTTATTACACGCTCTGTTATTCACAGCGCTGCGTGAAATTCACCATCCCGTCCACGATTTTTCCCTCCCGAAATTTTCGAAGAGACGATCGCGTGAAAAAGAAACGTACGTTTGCCAATATAATTTGACAAAAAAAAGATAAATTTATTCATTAAAAGGCAAATTTACGAAGTTTCTCCGGAAAAATAACAAATTAATTTCGTACAAATAACAATATAATTCTGAAGAAGATGGTCTTCCTTTTTTTTCCAAGTGAGGTTAAAGTTGTGAAATCTAACGTGTAAATTCGCCAAGAATTCAGTGCGCCTTCGCAACAACATTATCATTATTCATAACCGCTTTGAGAACGTGGAACACCTAAGTACGCTAAGAACGCCGTGTCTGATTCTACTTTTGAACTGCGTCTGAATCTACTTAAAGTCTGGCTTGAATATTTCATCGCCTGCTACGTCGGACTTTGCCAAAATCTCTTTTATTTCGCGCAACAAGCAGCATGCGCAAAGTATTCATTGATACGATTTTTAACCTTTTGTTCTCTCTAAATTGTACAAACTCTTAAATACGGAGAATTTATAGTTTATCAATCGTTATCATACGAAAATTGTTTAAAATAAAACAAAGATGATGTGACACGAGTGTTACAATCGCGTATTAAGAAAAAAAAAAAAAAAACCGCAGAATACTAAAGAAAACAGAAACTAAAGAACATACCAATACTAACACTAATTAAACTAAATAACATACTAAATACATAAATAATATACTAATTAAACTAAAGAACATACTAAAAAAAAAGCCAAAAGAAGAAATCAACTATATATTTAAATTGACAAAAGTGTTGAAACCAGCTCGACTAAACTAAGAAGGGAACAACACCGAATGGTTCTTACTTACACAGTCGATCGAACTTACAAATTATATCCACATACTGCAATAGAAAAGAAAAGCTGTCGCGTGTAAATCAGCGAGAGGGATGAGAAAGAGTACTGGACCAAGGACGGAAGATGTAAATTCGTGCCCTAAGCTACTCCTTTATTTACAGTCGGTTAAATATGCAACGGGATATGAGAGTGTGGCCGACGATGACCATATCCTTGGCAGCGCGATATCCTGCGTAATTCTTGAAAGGGAGGAGGACGAACAGCGAAACAATATTCGTCGGTCGTAATTTTGTACCGCTTCGCTCTCTCTATCTCTCTCTCTCTCTCTCCGAGTATTTTATCTCGGGCTCGAGACAACGTATCCATAATGCATCCGGAAGATGTAACTTCAGCTCGGCGAACGTCCGATATAAACGCGAACGTTGATGCTCGAAGGGGGAACCGGACGGTTTCCGATCGAACCGTGTCGTTAACGTTTCACGAGCCGGCGCGCTGCACGATAAAAAGCGCTGTCGCTACTCCTCGATGACAATGGCGAACGACGAACGTTGAAATGTTGCTCTTTAAATTTGCACGGGAACGAATGCGCATTCGCGGAGCGACGCTGCACGATGAATTTCATTTCAACGCGAATTCCGGGTGGAAAGGCGCGTCGTCGTTGAACATCAGGAAAGCTCGAAACACGTTGTTTCTACCAGTGAACTCGAGTAAACTCGTAACTCGCGGTAACGCGGTCTGTGGAAAAATTTTGGGACGTTCTTTACTTTACGTTGAAAAATAATTGTCACTGTTTCCAAGATTCGACTGATTTTATTTCCGTATTTTTCTCCAGAGAAGAGCTACAGCTTTTAATAATTCAAGGAGTTTCTAAACGATGTGTTTCAAGAGGAAATCGAGAGATTTTGTCGGCCAGACTAGTTTGCTAAAATTATCAACAAAATTATTCCTTCTAAAAGTCACTCGGAAAAATCAGAGAACATCTCTCTCGAACAGTTCGCGAAAGTTCGAACAGTTACGATCAGTTGTAGATAGTGAAGTATTGCGCGTTGTGCACCGTGACACGAATCTATCAACGAGATTCGTGAACGGACGAGGACTAATGCACCCTCCGAAGTACTATTTTAAAGAGTCGCAGAAACTGTAGTCACCGGTGGCATTTCTCCAAAGTAAACTTTCGCAGGAAACACGTCGTACGGTCGGACAAGTTTCGTAAAGATAAAAGCGACGAGCGCCAGCTGATTCAGCTTGCAAATAAAACCCAACTGAACCGATGATGCGACGAAAATTAAAAAAATTCTTAAAATATGTATATATATATATATGTATATATATATATGTATATATATATATATATATTATTTTCATATAATATATCTTGCATCTAGTTTCAAAAATATTTAAAATCTTTCTTTTCAGTTTAAACTACGCGGACTCTTTGAAGAAATATTACGTTGCAAAAAGCGCAAATTTTTTTCAAGTTATCCATTGATCAACAGGGAAAAAGAACACGATATCGAGAAAATGGGCCAGAAGAACGTTCAATGGCGGAGTTTTGACGAAAGTCACGATAAATTTTTATCTCGGTGAGATTTCGTAGTTTATGACGTGACAAACGGGTTACGCAAGCAACGTTACGTAACGGCAGTTCATTCGCATAAACAACCGAATTCTTCGAGCTTGGCACGATGAACTACACTACCGCGAAGCAAAATATTTTCGAGCATCCTCCATCCGCGGTATTTAACACTTGCGCGAGAAAATTATGAATCGACAGCGTCTTTGAAGGCGTCGGAGGAACATAGCCCCGAAAATAGAAATCTGTTGCTACACTCTGCAATCCGTTCCTTCTAACGCTGGTCTTACACGTTATTATCGTTATGCTGAAAAATAAAATACAGTAGAAGAGAAAAAGTGTCGATGTTTGAGATCACGTTTCCACGAAACAGAAGAAATCTTTGCAATCGATCAAATAAAAATGATCATACAACAGGATTTTATATACAAAAATACAAAAGTAAATGAAAAGCAAATGACAAAAATACAAAACTAAATGAAAAGAATGAAACGAACGAAATATAGAACAGAAGGGAACGTTCAAGGTTGCTTCTAGACCCGTGAGTGGATTTCAGAGTTTCTCAAATGTATTCTGGAAACTCATTACTGAAAGTCGATCTCTCGAAGCTTTCGCGCTTTTTCAAACTCGTCGTCTGCATTTGTCACTGTCACGTGTTCTTGTCATGTTTCATTCCTACCTTCAATTTTAGTCCGCCGCTACACTGTGACTGTCTTTCACTGTGTTTTCGAACACGTCACGAGCCGAAGCCAAATTTGAAATCGATTCGAGCTGAAACGTGAAACGCCTCTTCGACAAGTCACACAGTTTCTGTCGGCGAAGATTCCAGCGGCAAAGTGTCGCTGAAAATTCGACGATCGGCACGCATCTCTTGTAAAAATTAATCGACGAGATCAGTGGAGATCAGACAAATTTTTCTATCAATTTTTAAACCTCTATGAGTGTGCGGTTTTTCATATCGCTTGCTCTTTGTTTCCTTCATTTTTTTTTTTTTTTTTTGAAACTGTAAAAGATTTCCATTTAAATAACGAAACTCAATCCGCTGGTGTTTATATTTAATTCACAAGCCACAATATCCACTAACCAATGAAATTTTTGTAGTTTCGAATGGGAAAAAGATACATTTAATAGTGAGATATTTAATAATAGAAATGTAACAAAAATTTTTACTTTCGATTCGTAATTCACTCTTCTTCCATATTTTACTAGTGCATTCTTTGTTATTAATTATTCTACAGATTTTTATATTTTTTTATTCTTCTAGATACGAGACCAATTATTTATATCTTCAATTCTCTCAAACATTAATCACTTTTGAAAAACTAATAATAACACAATTTGTAGTTTTGCGAATAACACAATTTGTACTTTTGCGGATAACACAATTTGGACTTTTCTCACTATAGGACTATCCTGCTTTTGAAGTGAATTTTATCACACACGGATAAAAAAAAAAAAAACTCTCTCACACGATTCTACTGTTGGTCCAAAAAATCGACAGTTGTCGATAAGTCAGTCAGTGATTGATGAAAGCAGAAAACTTTCACAAACTGTTTCATAATTAATAATTTGCAATCAATTAAATAAAAAGGGAAAAAATCACGAGTGACTCAATCTCCATCTGGCAATTAACTTTACACACACACACACACACACGCACACACATATAACAAAGTCTTATCGCATCGACAGAACCATATCCGCTCTACCCATTATCCCAAAGATCCAGAGATTCCAAATTCTCGCGTAGCAAACGGGCGATAAATCGCCATCCGCGGAAACACAAATCCAAGGGAATCTCAGATACCAAGGAGGGATCCAAGAAACTGCAAGTGGAGCAAGAACCAGTTACAAACTCGCATCAGTCCACGTGTCGTGAGCCGGTGCCAGCAAGTTGATCGTGTTCGCGGCGAAATATCTCAAGATGGGAGATGCCTCGTGTTCGTGACACGCCGAGGACGAACGATCGCGTTCTCCCTCCTCGCGTCCAAACGTACGGAAATAGTTGTATATTGCATATTTAATGAGGCGCGAGGTGACAGAGTCACGTTAAGGCCTCAAGAGCGTCAATTTCCTCGCGGAAAATTCACCGCCGGGTTTTACCACCGGGTCCCGTCTCTAAATAAGACTCGAACCGACTCGCGGAACGATCGTGAAACGTGCCTGGCTACGCACGGGAAATAATTGTTGCATATTTAATGAGACGGAAGGTTGCAGGATCCCAGCCTTTGCCTTCGCTCTCGGGCTGAGCCCGATCTTCTCCGGGAAATGGATCAATTTCGGGGATCGTGCGACTGAAGGAAAGATGGCGGACGGACGCGCGATCCGACGGAAATCATCCAACGTTTCGGATGATTTAAAGGAGGAGACAGTGAGAACAGCGAAACGTCGGGGAATTTCGATCGTGATTTAGTTTAAAAGAATTCGATTGAAGTTTAAAACAGAAAATCGCTTGTGAACTCCACAATTCAGGCAACAGTTTCTTTTCATTTCTCGTTGACGAGAGAATGTCGTTCGCCGTTCACTGTTGCACAAAGGAAATGGAACAGTACTTCCATTGTAAAAAGTAATTTTTCCGAGCGTCTTGAAAATGACAATCTTCGTTTGTTTAGTGCGGATGTAGACAGCTTGAATGCTCGTTCGAAATTAACCCGGCGAATTTGAGTAACAATGAAGCCGAACAACAGTTTCTGAAAAGCTCGCATTACAATCGGTAATGTACGATTCTTTGCTTATTGTGCGGATTTCAAGCTCCTCGCAAACGCGTTTACAACGATTCTAAATGGTATTCGCTCAATAAAAACAGTGTATTACATTTTTCCAAATAACAAAATCAAGCCCCATTGTTTACCACCTCTCTCTCTTTCTCCTTTGCACAATACTCTTTCTGCAACTCGTTCTCCTTAGCTCGACTAGACCGTAATAATACCACGACGGTCGTCGGAGTAAAACAATGAAAAAAAAAAAAAAAAAAACGAAACGCCGAAGAAACTCGCGGCCAACAGTTTCGAAATGGTCGACGCTAGGGAACAATTATTGCTCGCCCGGTGAATGAAGAGCAATAACAATTGCGTTAGACGCTCGCCAATCGCGAGATAATGGGGAAACGATCGGCGCGGGACGCGGTCGTCGCATTTCCAGCAAACTTAATTCTGAAAATAATTGTTGTACATTTAATGAGCCGGACGGGTAAATAGGGTCACTCAGCCGCCACGCTAAGCTACACTCTTTCTCCCTCCCCCGCCGCGGGGGTTTATTGTACGAACGCCTTCTACCTTCTTCCTTTCCACTTCCTCCCCTTCGTCTTTTTCGTCCGTTCCGCTTCTATTAGCCCCGTTTTCTCCCCGCGCGACTTCTCGGGTAATTAATTTAGTTTTGCAATTTCTCCCGCCGAAGGAACGCCGGCGTTCTGCAATTTACATTCGTTCCGACCGTCTTCCTTACTGCTCTCCTTCTCTCTCTCTCTCTCTCTCTCTCTCTTAGTTTCGTCTCGTTTCGCTCTCGTACACCCGGCAAGTCTCGAGCTTGTTTACCTGCGTGCTCCCGTGGAATTTATCGATCGTGCAACGTGGTAAATATGACGTCGACTGGTTCGAAAACGCGGCCGCTTACCTCCCCCTGCTCACTCACCACCCCTCTCTCCATCTTCTGTGTTGTTTGCTCATCCCCCGCGAGTCGAGGAACACACCCGACTCGCCCGAGAGTATTTGTTCAAACGCTTATCATAGAAAGCTTTTATACGTATCCGCGTGCAGCGCGGGTTGAAATAATTGAAAATAGATGGCATCCGCTTCGAGATGTATGAATAATGTATGGACGGTGTATAAGTGAAATTTACGGACCTCGTGGTGTTAGCGAGACAACGAATAGCATCTTGCCTCGAGGGTTAATTAATTCCGGGTTAATTGTAACGTCGCGGTGTAAATCACCGCGCGACGATCGTTCGCCAGCTCGCCAGTTTGTCCGCTGAACTACACTACTCTTAATCGACGGCAGACGCGAATTCAACGTTACGGACCGGGAACGCTATTTTGTTACAGAGGACACGACCCAGACAACGTTATTAATTTTTCAAGAAATAGGTGTGGAATGGGAAATTCAGGGAATAATTATAATAATTCACGACACATTTGTAAATCTTGCTTAGTGACTCTCCATCAGGGAAATTGTTTCCTAACATACCACACCAAGAAACGTTACTAGAGGTATATTCATTTTAATTATTAATAAAATAATACACTCATTAGTACAATGCTGTACATTCTCTTGAATAGTTTCAATCATATATTAAATAATTCAAAAAATACGAGGAAATACATGCTATATGTTAATCAGAGCATACCGTCCTCAATGCGTTAACAAACACGTGTCATTAACAAACGTGTGGAGACTGTCTCTGCCGACAGCTATCGAACGTGTAAAGATAAAAATTGCTTCTTCTGCGTATCGGAAATACACGTGCACAGTTATATATAACATTATTAATTGTAATTCATAATTATATCGAGCATAAAACACTCGGTTACGCGAAGGTATATCTGAGATTGCACGCTGAGTGGACTGACGATCCTCATAGACCGAAGAGATTAAGATCCCCCCCTCGGATGTCTGTGCGTAGCGAAACCGAAAGAGAGTAAAACAGAGAAAGGCCGAAGAAGAGCTAACGAAGAGAAAGAAAGGGAGAAAGAAGAAAAGAAAAAGAGGGGAAACGTTGAAACGTTGAAACGTTGATTCGACTTTAAACGTCAATCTTCTCCGGCCTAATCACCAGCGACGAAGGCCAGAGCGAGCCCCGTGGTCCCTCGAACGCGTTCATCCGGCTGCCGGGGCCGGGTAGTCTAAAAAGAACACTCGCGCGTTACCGTGGTCGTCGTAGCCTCAAAATTTCATCCGTGTACCGAGTGTGTATTAGCAAGCTCAAACGTGTGTTTGTGCGTGGAAGGGGCCAGCAAGCTCGAACGTGGAAGAGAAAAACAGGGGGATGGGGAAACTGGGGGTTGAAACGAACGGACGTCGCTACGGGGGATGGGGCTACGTGTAGCCTGAAACCTGGAAGCCCACTCGGTGGGTGGGGGTCAAGTGGCAAATATTAGTACGAAAACTGGCGTTGCCGTGCTTGCGAGAGCTTCGCGACGAAAGCTGCTTAAACGTTCCCTTCCTTCGCCTCCGTTCAACCGACTCCAACCCACTCCCCAAAAACCCTCTCGTTTCTCTCTACTACCCACGTCGAGGGAACCAGCCAGCCAAGCCAACCCTCCAACCCTCTCTCTCTCTCTCTCTCTCTCTCTCTCTTTCTCTCTCCGACATACAATTCCACCTCGGCCAAGTCCCTGTGCCTTCCACTCGGTGGTTAAACCTCCAAACGGATCTGTTGTGTGTGCGTGAGCGAGCAAGGCAAGATGAATGAGACGGAGAGAGAGAGAGAGAGAGACAGAGAGAGAATTGTAGTAGCGACGCTGAGAATACCATACCTTCCAACCGTAGGTAGGATGCACTACTAGGCTAGCGATAATAATAGCGCCGGCATATTCCTTCGAGGAGCGAGATCTTACAGGGAAGACTTTTCGCGAATCGTGTACGTTCATGTTCGCCTGCGTTCGCCGTTTATGTTCGTCTATTTACCGGTGCAGTTCGCATCGTGTTTCGACGAGGGATCTCCGATGGTAACGGCGTGCGTTAGATTTTGGCCTTTTTACCTTGTTACTTCGATAACAGTATTCGAGACACGATCCTAGGTTCAATTTTTTTATGAAAATCGAATAGTTCATTTACCTGTATTAATCAAACTCGCTGTCGATCAACATCAACGAGAACTATTGTCAAAGTATCAAACACCATCGGTATCCAGTACGCCAGAATTTCGCACGCTCCTGCAAGAAACTTGTGCTTCCAACTGAAGAAAAACTGTACGATACTAACAATAAGGCATCCAATGCTCAACGTGCCTGGAACTATCATCTCTCTTAGAGAAAACTGGATGCCACTGTCCGACCGCCACTCTGATTCAGTTTGAACGACGACGAACGCAACGTGAATTATCAAAGAAAACTGGCTCTGCAAGCTGCCTTTTCCGCGGCCCTTATTTGGCCGTCGTGTTTGCCGGCCAGCCGGTCGTGGTGCGCGCGCGTTTGAATTCATTAAACAGACCACGACGAAGCCCTTTTCCACGGATACCGAGGAGCGCGTTCTCATTATACCCGATTACATGGAGGTCCGCGCGCCACACCGTACACTTGGCCACCGGCAATTCAACGGTTAATGCGAACTAATTACCGGTCGAGCGGAAGTTAAAAAGTGTGGACAAGCCACCGCCAGCATCCGCTTATGCCGCCCGCCCCCTCATGACCTAACTCACGCCGACTGGACAATTCCCAGGGAACGAAAAGTTTCCTGGCCGCGGCTCCGACGGTTCCTCCATTTTCCACCCGCTATTAACCGCTTTATACCCGTGTAACGTGCACGTTATCCCTCCTACGCTTATTGCAATGAGTTACGATCGCGGCAACATCCGTTGCACCGTTGCTCGCGGCAATTCCGTGGAATCGGTGGAATCGAATGGTCGAAATGGCCGGTCTCGCGTAACGCACGCTCAGGATTGTTAACTGGAACGTTCTTTCGTCAAGCGACGCATTTTAATGCAGCCGATCGTTCACGTTGCTTCACCTCAGAGTTGAAACATCGTAGAAATAATGTTTCGTACGCTTCTGATCTAATCGTAGTCACTTTGTCAGTTTGCCGGAGAACCTTAAAGTTTGAATGTGACCGAAATTCTGGTAACCCAATGGCAGCAATTAAGAGTTGGGCTAACTTTCGATTTAAACGATTTACGATTTTCGGGCAGAAAGCTGCTTGCCTAATTCGCCTAATCCCCCTAGTGCCAAAACGTGACAAATAAATAAATAAATACTATTAACCAATTTCTTTCGCGAACCAATAAAATCAATGTACTAAAAAAGAATGTAACAAGCAGCGAGCAACGAGGAGAAGAAAAAGGAAAAAAAAAGGGGGAAAGATCCCCATCGCGTTACGATTCGAGCTTTAAAGTGCATTCGAAATTATTCTCGCGTACGTCCGCGATCGATTCGGCCAACGTCACCGTCACACGGAAAAGCGCACGGCTCTCCGAACTTTTACAGCTAATATGAAATAATTACCGGCCACCAGCGAGACAGACGAAATACGAACAAGCCTCCTGCGGGATCCGCTTATTTCGCTTCCATCTAGCTTTGCCGGGTTGGCTCCGCTTCGCTCCGCGCCGTACAAATCCCGTGGAATAAAAGTTTCCCTCCCGTCGCTCGTACACCGGATTTCTCCGCTTCCATCGCTATTTTAATACCATCTTCTCTTGTATAATTGCGCGTTTTTAATCCTCTCCCTTCCCCCGTATAATATTTACAAAGCACGCGACTAGGTACACGATCCGCTGATCCAACACCGCCGCTCCTGTTGGAATGTTCGCTGGAGCTGTCGCGTGCTGGTTTAGTTTAGCAAGAACGGCGTGTCGCGAGGTTGCACGGAGTTTTTGGAATATTTCGGACCGTTCTCCGTGGATTTCGCGATCAATCGACTGTCTTCGAGCTACAAGTTGGTGCAAAATTCATTCCGCCTCACTAGGAAGAAAATTATTGCAAACTTGAAATGTAATCGAAAATCATCGAGCAGGTTACAGATTGACGAAGCGAATAAAACAAAGTCAATGAATAGAGTCTTCTCTCACGGAGGAGAACAGGCAATTAAATTATCATCGAGACGTAATTATCAAAGAACGTGAATTATTATTAATAATTATCCTGCATTCAATTCGTATAAGCCAACATACTTTGTAAGAATTTCACAAATTTTATAAATTTGTGTATTTTTACGGTACCGTGGAGAAGTCTCGGGCAATTTAATAATGCAACGAAAATTAACAATTTTCTCGATGTTTTAATAAAAATACGTATTTTCGAAGATCTTTCTAGCATTCCTGCCGAATATACATCTCTTTCATTTGTCTTTGGTCGTCGGTGGTTCCGGTTCTTGAAAAAGAAAATTTGTCACTCGCCCGAGCTCGCGAGAAACACTCGAAAAGCGGGAGTCGTTAGACAGAGTTCGAGCCATCTTCGCTTCTTTTTCGGCGCGCCGTTTCCGGTAACTGCGTTAAAAATGCAGCTTAATGATCCGGTGTCTCGGAGAGAGCTGTCGGTGTTCGCGTTTGCACTTTCCTGTTCCGTTAATGCGAACCGATACCGAATTAACGAGCGTCGTTACGGGCTTTAACGCGATACTTTGGCTCGTCGGACGTTGAAATTGCACGCGGGGGAAGGATTATCGAGCGGACCGGCGGAGCTGGCCACTCTTAAATATCGCACGAGCACCGCGAAGATTTCCGGAGCCTGAGAAACCAACCGGAAGACACATAATAGCCGAAGGAAGCTTCTGTATCGCAGCGATCGCGGATAAAATCTTAAAAGTCTCCACCTTCCCTTTGACATTAAACACCGTGAGATTACACAAGATACAGAGTATTTCTCATTGAATAAATGAACCAACAAAGAAGTTAATACTTTTCAGAAACGAGAATGCTCAATTGTTTTCTAATAATTAACAACATTCATAATTAATATGAGTATGAAATGAATGTGAAAGTCGTCCAACGTACGATAACGTATCAACGAAGAAATTAATATTAATTTTCAGGAAAATCCTGAACGCTCAATTCTTTCCTAATAATTGGCAACGTTCGCGATTAACATGAAAATGAAATTTTGACGAAAAAATACACACGTCCAACGTTGTGAAAAAGCACACTGAATTATCAAGTTCGTCGACGTTTAAGTCATCGTCGTTGCATATTGACATCGTTACGTTTATGAATATTCATCGTTACTGACATAATGCAAATGCCGAAAAGATTTCGTTTTAATATAAGCCAATGTTCGCGCTATATAACAACTCAAACAAAACTCGAACAAAATTTCATCAAATTTCACATGCCGGCAAGGTGAATCAATCGTTTCAAAACAGAGAGCAACATTTCATTTTCAGTCATTGCGAACGTCACTCGAAGCATCGCCCTTGGGAGGGAGAATATCAAAGAAGCATCCCCCATCCACGAATCCGATTCTCCGCTCCCTTAACACCACCAACACGCATTCCATCAATACTCAAGTTTCACGCGCTTTTGCCACGAAAATTCCTGCAAGAAGCTTCCCTCTTCCTAAGAGAATCTCGAAGCGCACGAAGGCTCATTACTTGTCCTCCCTCTTCCCCTTCTGCGAACATCCGCAAGTTTCGCGGCACGAAAAGAAAGGAGAAGAAGCGGCGGAAGCACGCGGCGAAGTTGCAGGTCGAAGCATAACTTTTTCATTTCCTAAAGTCTTCCGGTTGCGCGGCGAGCTTCCTCCCAGAGGAAGGTGGCTTCGTCGGAGAACCTTCGTTGAGAAGGGGCGGGTTGAGAGGGGTTGGCGGCCGTGTCACGTCTTCCTCGCGCGGAATATCTTTTGTACGTGAGCCTCTTGAATAAACATGCCGGGGGGACGGACACAGAGAGAGAGAGAGAGAGAGAGAGAGAGAGAGAGAGAGAGAGAGAGAGAGAGAGAGAGAGAGAGAGAGAGAGAACAAGAGAAATCTCATAAACTCGAGCGGCTGCAAGATAAGGTGCATTTCACGATTTTGTCCGTTTGCTCATTGACACGTTTTTACACGCGAATGCAAATATTCCTTCATTCGCGATGAATGAATTCCCGCTACATTTTTCCCCGTCAAATAGTCTTTTGTCCCTCTGCTCTGGATACATGATTCATGCGCAGCGCCATTTCCCGCGCCACGTGAAATTTAATGCACAGATGATTTCTCAGCCCGTTTGGAAATCACGACGCGTGGGTTGTTAACTTTAATTTGCTTTCTTTTCATTATTATTTCAATTGTATGCAATTGTAAGTAACTTCTTTCAACTGAACTTTTACTCGGACTGATTCGTTTTTCGATTAGTCGATGAAATTCCGCGAGTAATTTTAGTCTACGCGTATTTACATAGTTATTTATCATTGTAGATCTTGTTTGAATAATTGCTTGTTATTAAACGTGCACAGTGTTCGAACAATCGTTTAATGGAAATTTACGTACAAATTACAATCGCTTGTTTTCGTATTATTTGAGCGTTAATTGATTCGTTTAAGTAATAACTGTATACTCTCGAATGATTAATTTAGTAAAACCGCGCGAATAATTTCAGTTTGCGTGTATTCAGGTCATTATGAACAATGTTCAAACAATTGTTTATTTACACACGTGGAAGTTGTAAGTAATTAAAGTTGAATGAAAGTGTGCGTACAAGTTACAAACGTTAGTGATGAATTGATTCATCTCAATTAATATGAATTGTTCTTCACTTTTATATATTAATGAAGTATTAATAGAGTATTTGATAGAAAGTACCTTGAAACGACCAATCACAACAATTTCCCTCTGTTTCTCTTTTTTTTTTATTAACGTTAGTCCAAAACACGGAAAAAATCATGGTGCCTGTCGAAGAAATTACACGATCAAAATTGCAATTTCTCATTTTATTGAGACATCATGAAAGATTCACAATTTACGGTCATTTTATAAAATTGATAAGTCACGCAGTTGCCATAGTTATTAATTAAACGAATTTAATTGATAAATTAAACGCTCGAGCGAAATTCAAAAAAAAAAAAAAAAAAAAAAAAAGAAAAATTACACGTCCACAGAGGGAAGGTTTTCTCCTCCGTGACGCGCGCGTTCGAGATTATCGTTTTCATTGCGAGAGCTTTTTCCACGATTTCTTTTATCCTCGTCGCACCGGCGTCGGCACGATCAAACTCTTCGCCAGGGTCTTTTGTTCCACGTACGAAAGACCGCGGTCAACTTCTCTGAAAAGGGATCGTCCACGTCTTCTTCCCTTCCTCTTTGAATATTCGCCTGTTAATGGAAAAACCAGCCAGCTGTCGCGGAACACTCTGCTTCCCTCGCGGCCCCGATAACTAACGATCGACGAGAGGACGTGGCATTATTTCTTCCCGTTTCCTTCCTTCTCTCGAGCATCCTCGTAGTTGAGAAATGAATTCGCGAGACAGAAAAATTTCGAAACCCAGGGCAGTTTAACCTCTCTCTTTGGGCAATTTTTCTGTCCAAAAATTGCAATATTTTCTCAGTTTTAAGTATATTTTAAGTATGACCCAGGCACAGCGAATAATAAATTTGTTACTGCTCAATAATTTCTATCCAGTGATATCGTACCGACGAGTTCAAAATGAAAGCGACGAATTATTGTACATACAGGTTCGGTCACTCGTTATGGTCCGCAATCAGTTGCCAAGCACCATCCCCCCCCCCCCCCCAGTTAAGGGAAATTAGAGAATTGGCGTACTCTCGAAAAGAAAAGGAAAAGTAATTTGAGAAAGTGAAAGATCTCGGAAATCGGAGAAATCTGGAAATTTAAAAGTGATATCCGCGACAACTGAAATGTGGCAATAATTGGAAAATCCCACTTAAATTATAGGTTAATAATTAACAAACTTTATTGAAATAAATAATTTATGTATAAAAATAAATAATTATAGGTGAATAATTTAAATTATTTATATAATTATAAATTTATATATTAAAACATATGAAAAGTTAAGTATTAAACTAAACCCTATTATATCAATATAAAAAATATTTTTATAATTAAATGTTGAATCATTATAGAAAGAAATTTTGAAAATCGCGCGGCAATGTTTTTCAATCGTGGATGTTACAGTAGAGGAGAAAAAAAATCGTCTGAAATTCGGAAAATAATTCCAGAACACTTTCGACACTTGACAAATTGAAAGCATTAAATTTCGGAGCACTTTTACTCGAGTGAATTTCCATCGACTGCACGCTTCCCGGAATATTGACGAATTCTCTTTTTTTTCTCTTTTTGAAACTTTACTTTGTTAAAGTGACGGCGAGCGATTCGCAAAGTGGTGGTCAATGATTGAAAATGGGTGCCGCTATTATCGGGAACGATTGACGAACTTTCCTGCTGTTTAGCATGCATTTTTTTTTTTTTTTTTCGTTCGAGGCTTTTTGTTCGCCAACGGCTCGTCGATAAGTACTTACATCGACCATTGCTCAACTGAAAATAAACGGAGAGTCGATGACGTTCGAATCGATATCCGTGTAATCGTTATCACATCTTCTATATATTTATTATCTTTCGTTTCCCAGCATCGACATTAAAATTAATGCTAGCTCGCGTATAAAATATACGTAGATTGCGTATTACGTGTCGTCAATTATATCATATTATGTTGTCATTAATTAATTCGATACATTAATCCGTACTGTTCGTTTATTATTGATCAGCACGATATTATTCATCGATATTAAATGAATTCTTTTGCATCGGGGCAATGAAACTGACTGCACATTGATCATTCCGTTTAATGTATAAATAATAATTAAAAAAACGTAAAATATAATCGATGAATTCGATGATATTTTTACAGAGTTGATGAATTATTGTGCACGCATAGTTCAAGCACAGGGATAAATCGATAAAATTTATCGATCCACCAAGACTCTGGCTAAAATTTCACTGAAACATTCTGCACGTACTTTCCAAAATATTTTCCCAAAAGTATATGTTTCATCGAGCGAGAGAGAGAGAGAGAGAGAGATTCGTGCCAGTCAATTATCACTATCGTGTCGTACGTGTTGTTAAACAATAACGCATAATTAGCGAGCTAAATGTTTCAAGGGAGTTGCGTTGCAAATGCGCGAAACACGATCACGTGTATCATATATTCATTAAATTTCGTGCCTAGAACCTTTCGTTATCAAATCCCTGCCAATTGAGCCTCTGCTGATTGCGCGTGTATTAAAATTGGATTGCGCGCGGGAAACATTCGGGAAGCAACAAGCTCTCGATGGAAGTGGGTCGACGACAACGTGACGTTGCCACGGGAACTTGTATTCTCCTCTGTGTCGCTAATTTTTTTGACGTTTCCATCTCCCCCCCTCCTGGAAATACTCCCGTTGTGTCGTCCAACCACTCTGCAATATTACGAAAGTTGCAATTTCAGAACGGTAGGATTCGTTCGTTGATAGAATCAAAGTATTCCCAATCTCGACGAGATTTTCAACGTTTTCAACGGTCGAGTCCAAAGCTTCACAACCGCTTTAATTGCGAATTGATCGATATTTTTCTCGATGGCAATGTAAATCTTGTTTTACATTTTGGATTTACAGCTACGAGCTGTATAATTAAACGCACCGTGGAACCGTTTTTGTAATAATGTAATATTTCATCGTGTGTTTGCGCGTGGAATACAAGGGGGGAGGGGGATGTGTAATGTTTCAACTCGCTGAGAAAAATTTTTTACATTTTTCATTATTCTGACAAGCAGATACGAAAATACCACTGTTTTCGTGGAGCTGCGAAACGATTAATTTAAACGAAAAATTACAATTTACTTTAGACTGTCTCATAATTTTGTCGAAAAAATCATTTCGTCCCGTGACAGTCCCGTTTCGTCTCATTTTAAAGCGTGAAATTTCTATTTTGAATTCTGCCATGAATTCGTTCTTTTCCCCTCTACGATATTTTAATATTGTTACATGATTTTTTTCCCCTCTTTCGACGATTCTTACAATTTACAACAGTTTAAAATATCGACAATATTTCATCATTATATACGCGAGTTATGCTCTTCGCTATTTCGAGTATAGTGGTTCGCAGAAATATTTACAATTCGACTAATTGCCAATTTCGAATTCGTATCGTAAACTGATGATTAACCAAATTCGATTTCTGTTCCGAGAAACAGAACTGCACGAAATACGCAGTTTAAACACAAACTGGGGAAAAAAATTCAACGAAATTTGAGGTTGTTGTATTAGATTGCGGAGTTTCGAATGCACATTACAGTGTTCAAGCGAAATGTTCAAAGCAGAATTCCTAGTATTCAACACTCAGTGGATTTTTTTTTAATCATAGAAAAAAGAATCATAAAATCCAAATTGTCGCTCTATTTAAGAAATTTCATTTAAGAAATTTTTGTTTAATCTTTTTATTTTATTATATATATAATATGTTTATATATTTCTATTATATTTCTATTATATTATATATTACATGTTTATATATTTCTACTATATTATATATTATATGTTTATATATTTATATTATATTATACTATATATAATATATAATATAATATTTAATATTATTATTATATTATAATAATATAATAATATAATATTTAATATTAATATTATATTATATTAATACTATATAATATATTATATTGTATTTTATATATTTATTTATATATTTATTATATATATTTATTTAATATATTATATTGTATATTATATATTTATTTATATATTTATTATTTTATTTATCATGTATTTATTTAATATATTATATTGTATTTTATATATTTATATATTTATTTTATTTATCATATATTATATATTTTTCATATATTTTAAGTTCGTGGAAATTTAAAATATCGTCAAGATGCAGGTACACTTTTGTAACTCGTGGCGCAGTTATTCATTTTCCTCGAAACGAGACCTGACGAAAACTTCAACAATTTTGTCCCCGATTACGACGTCATTTTGTTCGCGGATTATTTCGAACGATCACGACTCCCTGTCCGTACCGCGAAATTTAGGCATCGTCGACGTATTGCAGAACGTACCGCCGCTACTAATGGCAGATTACAAGCCGCGTGGTAACGGCTGTGTTTTGTCACGATGTTTCTGTCGAAGCCAATAACCGCCCCCCCTTCTCCCCCTCCCCCCCTGTTAATCAGTTTATTAACGCGCGGGATAATCACGCGGCATGCTGCAGATTGTTAGTAGAAATTCATGGCCCGTGAACAAAGATTATAATTTAACCGGTAGCCAATGTAAACGCGTGTACGCGCTCGGTATGACCGCCGCGTGTTTCGAAGCGACTGTTACGCGCTCGCGCATTGCTTTCACGTCACGGACCGATCATCGTCTCGAATAATCGACGCGATCGAACGGCGAAGAACTCGCGCCCGAATTGAGCCAATCGAGCCCCATTATTTAATGATTTCCACGAATGGACCGGCTCCGGCTTCCGCGTGACTCTCGATCGATTGTACCGATTAAATGTTCCCCGATTCACTGAGTTAAAATATATTGGGTATTGCTGAACCTATGGGGATTCGTTGTTCGAATTTCGCGCCACGGGCATTCACGACGCTGGATAATGTTTCCAAGCTGTTTGTTTGCAGTTTGAGAGATGATGAAGTAAAGTTATTAATTAATTTTAAGTTATCATTATTATTTTATTATATTATTATTATATTAATTTTAAGTTATCATTATTATTTTATTATGTTATTATTATATTAATTTTAAGTTATCATTATTATTTTATTATGTTATTATTATATTAATTTTAAGTTATCATTATTATTTTATTATGTTATTATTATATTAATTTTAAGTTATCATTATTATTTTATTATGTTATTATTATATTAATTTTAAGTTATCATTATTATTTTATTATGTTATTATTATATTAATTTTAAGTTATCATTATTATTTTATTATATTATTATTATATTAATTTTAAGTTATCATTATTTTGTTATATAATGTTATATTATTATATTATTAATTATTATTATATTATATTAATTAATTAATCAAGTTATTAATCAGCTTTTATTTGAAAATTAAATGAATTCGAATTAAATTTAAATTTAAGTCCAAGTGAAATTATAATTGAAAACGGTGAATTAATTTTGATACCTTGTCATTGATCGATGTGGAGTATTGATTGATTTGATTAAGATGGGAAATGAGATTTTCGTGGCTAGAATCGCTAGTAGATTTTACTCACGAGAGCGTCTAGAACAGAGAATGTACGTGCATATATGTTCGTACATAAACTTCAATCCATTAAGGACCAAACAATGAAGTAACGCGTAAGAGTTACACGTAAAAGCACGAGCATTATTCCTGCCTTTTATGTCACGATGGATACAAAGGATTTGTTGGAATAATAGACACGCCTTTCAAAAGCCTACCGCACAAGCCCGAAACAAAAAGGTATCCAATGTCCACTTTAGAAAAGATAATTCATTATAGCATCGCAGTAATGCCGTAATGTTGCAAGTTTTTTGAAATTATTGATCCGCGTGGAATATTAGTGATGAATGAAGAAAGAGAAAAATGAATAAATAAAGATTGCTGTTATCTGACTTCTGAATATTTGTTATTGTCACGTCAGGAATTTATTCGATAATGACATTTAGAAATATCGATGTTTCTTAGGAGAATATTATTGATAGAATAACTGTATTATTATTATATTATTTTACAATAATATGATTATATAATAAAATTCTACAGTAGTACATTATAAATTATAAATATATTATTATTATATTAGAAATATTATAATATATATATAAATTATTTATTATTTTTATATATATTACAAATATTATAATATATATATAAATTATGAATATATTATTATTATATGTATTATAAATATTATAATATATGTATATAAATTATAAATATATTATTATTATTATATATATTGCAAATATTATAATATATATAAATTATAAATATATTATTTTTATATATATTACAAATATTATAATACATATATAAATTATGAATATATTATTATTATATATATTATAAATATTATAATATGTGTATATAAATTATAAATATATTATTATATTATATATATTAAATATTATAATATACATATAAATTATAAATATATTATTATTATATATATATTACAAATATTATATATAAATTATAATTATATAATTTACAAATTATAAATATTATTATTGTTAAAATATTAAAATATCATTAATGTATTGTATTTTAATATTATCACTATTGTTATTATTATATTATTATTACAGCATAAACCACTAATCAAATTTTAAGACTCCCTCTCAAAATCAAAATTTCATTGGGTAAATGGGAACAAAAAGGGGAAAAAGAGATGAAGAAATTTTTAAACCAAAAAGAAAAAGAAATTCCAAATAAAAAAACGCGAGCATCGAGTGGCATCGATTCTTGACTGACGAATCAAACGTTCATAAATCCACGGCTGTGTGTAAATCATATCCAGCGATACGAGATCACCGCGGGCAACAATCACTTTCGCCGGTCGTGTTCCGATCGAAAGAGGGCGAACAAGTGAAAATTATCCGCCACGCCGGTACAAATTGAGCCGAGGTTGGAACAGATTGCGCGCGAGGGGATCACGAGCGTTTAAATCCCCATTGAAATCGGCCGGCGATTAACCAGAAGTCTGGCCGCGAAGCTACGCGGAGGTGAAACGGTTAGATCGCTGTCGTGCATTGTGTGTTTTAATTTGCCCCGGCCGCCGTCAGCCTCGATTATGAGAGTTAAATAGAGAAATACAGCGCGAGAGAATGGCGGTAATTCGGCGAACGTTTTCACCATTCAGCAGGCGAGGAGACTCGGCCGTCGTGCAATTGCCAACGATAACGTTCTAACGGTGGCCCGTGTGTTACCGTGGATTTTTATTACACGCTCGATTAGCCGGATCCCGATTTGATCGTACGTTTGCCCGTTGGTTAATACATTTCGCGCGTACCGATAAGCCAGATACGGCGGGTATTATTTTCAGAACGACGGGCGGAATTTTTGGTTGAATTTTTGAGAACGCTGAGTGAAATTTGACGATGTTTAACACGCTCGCAGAAATTTATTTAACGTACTCAACTGAAAATCTAATTTTTTTTTTTTTTGGAAGAATATTTGTGAAGCAATTTCGTTCGAATTTTGAGAACACTGCTTGAAATTTGATAATATTTAATACGCCAGCCGAGATTTATTTAATTTAAAATTCAATTTTGTTAGAGGAATATTTGTAAAGTAATTTCGTCTGAATTTTAAGAACACTGAGTAAAATTTGATAATATTTAATAGGCTAGCGGAGATTTATTTAATTTAAAATTTAATTTCGTTAGAAGATTATTTGTGAAGTAATTTCGTTTTGAATTTTGGAAACACTGAGTAAAATTTGACGATATTTGACACACTCGCTGAAATTCATTTATTTATCTATTTAATTTAAAATCTAATTCTATTAGGGGAATATTTGTGAAGTAATTTCGTTTGAATTTTCAGAAACACCGAGTAAAATTTGAGTATTTAATGCATTCAATATAAAATCCCATTTTTTTTTTTTTTTTTTTTTAGAAGAATGTTTATTATACATAATTTGACAAAGGGAGAATTTTTAGAAATTTATGTGAATATACTGTCCTTCGAGAAGTTCAACAGTGAAAGAGTGTATTTCTGATTGGAATGACTTATTGTATTAAAAGATAAAATTATAAATTTTATAATTATAAATTTAATTATAAATTGATTTAATATACATAGTGATAAATTTTAATTATGAAAAGTGTTTTAATTATAAATTTTAATTAAGAAAAGTGTCTCAATTATAAATTTTAATTAAGAAAAGTGTTTCAATTATAAATTCTAATTAAGTAAAGAGACTTTTGACCAACTGCACGTATCGAATTTTTTAAACAACAAGTCTCCTTTTTTTCTCCACAAATGGACACGCGATCGAAAAATCTCGTCACCTCGCAATAAAAAAAAAAAAGATTATTTTCTTTCCTCTCTTATGTTTATTCCAAAAACTTGCAAAAAAATATTCTGGATCACTTAAACAAATTTCTTTGCCACGTTGCGTAATCACTTTTCAAGACAAGAGTAAAAATTCACTTCAAAGAATTTACTAGCGAAATTTCACACGGTAGTCAGCGACTCGGTTTTGAAAACACAGTTGAGAAAAAAACGGCGAGTTAACCCAAGATTTCTGAACTGTGAGAGCGTATGTACAGATTTCTGAATCGCTTTCTGAGAGTGTCTGTTGAAAATGAGAAGCAGGTCCGCGACGAGACGAGACAACGCATTTAAAATGCACGCGTTAAACACCGAGAGTGAGTTTTCCATTCGAGGGAAATAAGGAGAGACATCGAGAGCGAGAGGATTGGAAATGGCGTCACTCTCGGATGCTCTTTGTCGAGCAGGCTTCTCGACGTTTTCCAACGCGATCGTTCCATCGTGGCGCAATTCCTCGTCGTGGGCGCGCCTGCTAAACGAGTTTCAACTTTGTTTACCGGATCGAGCGAAGCTGGCCGGGCGAGAGCGTTTCGATTAAAAGCGGCAGCGTTGTTGTCGTTCATTTGAAATGGCAATTGTGCCTCCGGATGGCCGCCGGAAAGAGCAGTCCTTGGAGCAACGCTCGCGCGACTTTCTACCAGCGAATCGACAACTTTCGGATCGTTCGCGATTGCCAACCAAGTTTCCACGGAAACGATCGTCACCTGACAAAATCCGTGAAATGTAATAATAATAAGGGGAAGGAGAGGATTCTTTTCTTTTAGAATTTACGCAATTTGACGAAGTACGATTTGGCAGATTTCGAAAACCAGTCGGAATATTTCTTATATAAATATTATTAAGTTTGGAGAAATCACCGAGTTGTTGGCAAATTATTCATTTATCAAGTTTATTATAATATATTATAATTAAATTATAATAATATTATAATATTATTAATTTATAATATTATAATAATAAAAATAAATTAAATAATATTAAATGAAAATATAAGTAAATTGCATTATAATATTATCAATTTATATTAATATTATAATAATAAATATAAATTGAACAATATTATAACATTATTAATTTGTATTAATATTGTAATAATAAAAATAAATTAAATAATATTAAATGTAAATATAAGTAAATTATATTATAATATTATTAATTTGTATTAATATTATAATAATAAAAATAAATTAAATAATATTAAATATAAATATAAGTAAATTGTATTATAATATTATTAATTTATATATTAATATTGTAATAATAAAAATAAATTAAATAATATTAATTGTAAATATAAGTAAATTATATTATAATATTATTAATTTATATTAATATTACAATGTTATAATATTATTATTAAATTCAGAATGTACATATTTATAAATTAGAGAATTTAGAGAATTGGAAACTGTTGTGAATTCAAATAACTTGAGGGAACTTGAGGAAGAACAGGAAAAATTTCGTTCAGAATTATTTCGGATGGTGGAGAGGATCGATTGAGAAGTATCTCTGATCAGCAAACAATTAATATTTGGCTTGACGAGTTCTAGAAAAGTTATTGTAAAATTAAAAACTATACTTGCTCTTAAACGAAAGAAAGAATTATCCTGAGATTTGGAATATTCTAAAATTTCGTTCGATTGATCTGTAAATTACAGAAACTATTTTAAAAAATTATCCAATTGACGAAAGACTTTCAACTATCCATCGGACAGTTAATTATTGAAAAGAGTTATCGTCAAATAAAAATTACAGCGAGCGTTTAATTCGATTTTCGAATGGGATTATTTAAAATTGAAAATAGATGAAACATCGTATAAAAGAAGTTACGTGAGAACTGTTGGATAAAATTATCGGAAACTCTCTATTTATGATCGCTGAACCCGGAAGTATATGTGCAATTACTCTCTCAACCGTGCGATCGTAATCCTACTGGTTGGCAGCATTGAAAAGAAACCTTGCCCGTCTGTCTCAGGGATTTTGAAAAGTTCCGTAATTCCTTGGGAAACTTCGCCACCATTCTGCCCTAATTTCTATTTCTCTCGTTCAGCCGCGAACGTACCCTGCCCTAAGAAGTTCTCGCCGCGAGATAAATCGAAACGACCTACATTTTTTTTCTGTTCTTTTTTTAAAAACGAGACTGCCCCTTCTCTGAAATATAAGTAGAGATCTCCCGGTTTTTCATCTTTCGTACGACCCACACATAAATCGAGACCCACAATATATCGAGAAAGCGAGAAAGCTACGTCGTTTCGCGCGAACATGTTTTAGGGATGGAAATTTATGAAGCGAGGAACGTCGAAATTTTATCTTCGAGGAACGTCGCGGCGAGGTTTCAAAGTTACAATCGAATATCCCGATCGACACGAATATCTAAAATAATCTGTAAATTGAACTTTGTACGAAGAAGTTCTTCCGCTGCATGTTCACTATGATATCGGAAGGCATATATTTATTTATTTAGGTTTGCCATTTTTTTATTTCTTTTTTTTCTTGAATACAAGTGAATGAGGATAATAAATAAAATAATATTTTCAGATTAAATTCACTTGTACATTACATTGAAAGGAGAAAATTTACAACAGAAGTACCTCAACGATTTTTTAACATGGTAGTTGCGAAAGAATTTCTTAAACTTGTCCATTTAGAATCTACAGTGGTATGAAATTGAAAGGAATTCAATACTAACATCATCGTAATCTGTTAGTTTACTTAAAACTTAATATTAAACAGTTTGTCTATCAAATTTAAATATTACCAACAGTTTACTTAAATACTACTAAACTTAAATATATAATGAATACTACTAAATGCTATACTACTATTTAAGTTTACTACTATTTAAGTTTACTTAAAAACTACTAAACTTAAATATATAATAAATATTACTAAATGCTACTCTACTACTATTTAAAAAGTTTACTACTATTTAAGTTTACTTAAATACTACTAAACTTAAATATATAATAAATACTACTAAATGCTACTGTACTATTATTTAAGTAGTTTACTACTATTTAAGTTTACTTAAATACTACTAAACTTAAATATATAATAAATACTACTAAATGCTACTGTATTACTATTTAAGTTTACTTAGAAACTACTAAACTTAAATATATAACAAATATATAATATATAATAAATACTACTAAATGCTACTGTACTACTATTATATATTTAAGTTTATTGTATATTAGTATTAT
The DNA here is from genome assembly GCF_011392965.1 of Frieseomelitta varia. NCBI lineage: Eukaryota > Metazoa > Arthropoda > Insecta > Hymenoptera > Apidae > Frieseomelitta > Frieseomelitta varia. The sequence continues at coordinate 79,837 of NW_025110507.1, read as the reverse complement.
ATATTATATATTATATATTTAAATTTATACTTAAATACTACTAAACTTAAGTATATAATAAATACTACTAAATGCTACTGTATTACTATTTAAGTTTATTTAGAAACTACTAAACTTAAATATATAATAAATATATAATATATAATAAATACTAAACTTAAATATATAATAAATACTACTAAATGCTACTGTACTACTATTATATATTTAAGTTTATTGTATATTAGTATTATTATATATTATATATTTAAGTTTACTTAAATACTACTAAACTTAAGTATATAATAAATACTATTAAATGCTACTGTACTATTACTTAAGTTTACTTAAATACTACTTAAATATATAAATAATTCGTCACAAATATTATTGTACACGGTTTGTTCACCAGTTGCCAGCGCAAGTGGTTAAATATTGCATTTTCGCATCTTTAAATTCAAGCACAAAGTTCAGAAGCATCTAATTATCTAATCTAATTATTAGAACTTTGTTCGAATTGAAGTGACCAATTAACCCTTAAAAGCACAATACCTTTCGAATATATATAATCATAAATATATAATATATAGCTAGTAGTATACATAGTTAATATATAGTTATAAATTCGCGACAAGGCGCGTTCAAGGGTTAAATCTCGCAGTGTCAGGGAGGCATCTCGCAACACTTGCAGCAACCCTCTCTTCTTAGCTCGAAACTTCCCCGGAATAGTTGAACTATTTGGCGAATCCCTGGAAATTCGCGGGGAATTTCAGCGCGCCGATGACGCTGATTGATTAGCCAGCCACCCGTTATCGAGACTCCGTCAACGCTGTCCATCAAAATCTCCGGTAATATCTCTGTGGGTGGGCCCGGTGGGAAATTAAAAGGCGAACCAGCCGTTAATTACCGCCACGAGGGCCACACGGGGACAGGATAAACGCGCGTCACGTCGGAAAAGAGAGAACCGATCAAATATTTGGCCGATTTAGGGCCAGGAAGGAAGGAAAGTCGAAAACCGGCCAGGAAACAAACAAACTCTCTGACTGTTCGATATTAATTGACTCGGCTCAAATATTGACCGTGTCGATTTACTTTTACGATTGCGCCGGGGCTGTCTTTCGGCCACAAATTAGGGCTCCAACACGCGAGACACTAAACTCCCTAGTTTGCACGGAGAGAATTTTTCTACACGGTACAAAATGTTGTAAATATTGGGAAGCGTTCAACAACTTTTACACGTATATTTTTCGTAGAGAATTTCTTGGGTTTCTGTAAAAAAAAAAGAAAAGATTCACTTTTAAAATTCAGACTCAGATTCAGGACAACTTGCCTCGTTTGTCCCAGATTGGCGATCGAACTTAAGAGAGACAATCGTCGTGATCGCTTTCATTATTTTGGAAATACTTGCTTTCAACTTTCCGTACGAAGTACAAATTACATTCGAAAGTTGCGATGACATTTAAAACGTGAAATGTTGTCTGTGTTATTTTAGTTGATTTGTTATTCTACATCTTCAAGAGGATTGCGTTACATAATCCACCGCAGCACGTGTACGAAAACGAACACTACGAGTTTTAAATGTAAAATTCGTGTTACATGCATGATAGTCTACGGTCTGCGTTTTCGAAAAGCACGAATAAAAATGGAAACCAACTCCAGTGAACGAAACGTGAGAAACGAATGAATCTCGTAGAAGGGGCGAATCTTGTGAATCACTCCAGAACGAAGGGTGAGATTCTCCTTGTACATCGAATGTTCTTCGATCGTGTCGGGTTGCGAGTCGACGATATCATTAATGAGTCGACCCGGTAGCACGCCGGCCATTAAATTCTTCGCGTTTCCCCGCGAGGTGACTCGAGGTGAAACTGACAAAGCGTCATTAAATCTGCACCCTCTACCCACTTTGATTGTCGCGACAAAGCGTAATTGCGCGAACGTAGCTGAGATTCCTTGCTTGTTTCGCGGCTAATGCGGCCGCGTAAATACGAGGGGGGAAACGATAGGTCCCCGACGTATAAAACGCAAGTCTGCCACGATCACCGAGGGGTGGAAAGAGGCAAATGGTATCGTTGTTGGAACGCGTGTACGTATACCGGGTGGCTTGAGATTTCTGATGAAATTGAAAAATGACAATAGAGGGAAACAAATATTAGGGTAACATTAAGAAAAAGAATTTATAGAAAAATATAGCAGCGTGAAGAAAGAAGACACAGATGAAAAAGGAAAATAGAAATAAAGAAAACTTGTTGAGTTGAAGGAGAGGTTTTGAGAGATTTTCAGATTTCAATTGGAATTTAATATTAGGAAAAGATAAGATCGAGGATAAAAGAATGAGTGAAATTTTTTGAAAATAAGTGTTGGACTTTCACATTAAGAAAAGATAGGGCTGAATAAAAATAGATTAAGAGGAGAAGAAAGAAATAAATGAAACTTCTTGATGAAATTGAAAAATGAAAATAGAGAGAAACAAATATTAGGGTAACATTAAGAAAAAGAATTTATAGAAAAATATAGCAGCGTGAAGAAAGAAGACACAGATGAAAAAGGAAAATAGAAATAAAGAAAACTTGTTGAGTTGAAGGAGAGGTTTTAAGAGATTTTCAAATTTCAATTGGAATTTAATATTAGGAAAAGATAAGATCGAGGATAAAAGAATGAATGAAATTTTTTGAGAATAAGTGTTGGACTTTCACATTAAGAAAAGATAGGGCTGAATAAAAATAGATTAAGAGGAGAAGAAAGAAATAAATGAAACTTCTTGAGTGGTAGCTAAATATTAAATAGAACCGGATAAGATAAATAAAGAAGGAATAAATGAAAAGGAAAATAGAAAACAAATAAAATTGTTTGGATTGTGAATAAATGTTAGACTTTAGTACTGAGGCTAAAACCGGAGGATGAGGTAAAGAATGGAGGAATACAGATTAAGAGGAGAATAGAAATAAATAAAACTTCTTCAGTAGAAAACAAAGTATTGAACATTGAGAAGAGATAGGATCGGATAAGATAAAGAAAGAGGCAAGAAACAAACAGGAGGATATAAAACTTCTCGAGTTAAATGTTAAAGTACAAGAACTGAAAACGAGACTGAATAAATAAATAAATAGAACAGGAATAAGTAAAAAGTATTCCAAACATAGAAATTAACATTAAATATTAGGAAATAGTATACGATTGGATAAAATATAGGAGTGGAAATGAATTATAATTAAATATAATATTAAATAATCTTTTTTAAGGGTTAGAATACAGAAAAATGCCGCTCGGGCATTAATAGCAGAATTTCTTTGAGCTTCTGTTTGAATTTATGATGCTTTACTGTCCAGTGATAAACAGAACTTACAGAACATGAGAAACGTTTGTTCCGATAAAAAATAGAAGTCGACCTGAAGAAACTAACGCTTTAAAATTAATTATCGTGCTCGCATGCTCAACGTTCTGAATAATTTCGCCGCGACTGGGATTTTAATGGTAGTTACTAAAAGGATAACAAAATACGTGCATAATTGAGGCAGTTTGAAAGTAAATGAGTGAATTTGGATTATTAAGGGAGGAACTTGCACCGCGCTCATTATTATCATATCTTATTCTGTAACTTATTCAACAGGGACTTAAACAGTTGGCCGCAGAAAGTTGGCTCGGAAATTTTCAATACTGCCTACGCTATCGATCCGTCTGAATAATTCATTAAATAAGTAAGGCTGAAGTAGTAACCTAACATTTGCTATTATTATATTGCAATTATATAAATCCATTTTATTCTACATGCATTATTAACCTATTGGGTTAGTAGCTGTTGGTCTCGCGGACCATAACGGGTGACCAAACCGTATACAATAATACGTCTTCTTTTTGAATTCATCGGCATATCACTGGATAGAAATTACGAAGAAATAAATTTATAAATATAATATTATAATAATATAATATTATAATAAATTAATATAAATACATATTATGATAAATTTATTATTTGTTTTGCCTGGATTATATTTCAATATACTTAAAACTGAGAAGATATTGCAATTTTGGGCCAAAAAGAATAGGATAAACAAAAGAGTTACGTAGTATATTTTGCAATAATTTTCCACCCAGACAAACGGATTAATTTCTACTTTCCTCTCCGTCAGAAGCGAATCTCTGTTCGAAAGATAAAGCGACAAAATTAACGTAATTAGACGAAATCACGTACAATAATATTTCGACTGATTATAGAGATTTTTATAGAGACTTTTACAAGCTTACAAAACCTAGGCACGCAAAAGCAACAAATGCTCGCTTTCCTTCTCGCAAGAAAGAGAATGACAGAAAGGACGTTGCCGCGAAGCGATAGAAAACCAATTAGGCAAAGTATCGAAGTAACCGACGTCGATTTCACGTCGCGACCCGAGAAGATTGGAAAGTTGAAGAGCGAATGATAGAACGAGCGCGGGCAGAGAAAAAGTGAACGAGAGCAAACCGAAAGAGAGAGAGAGAGAGAGAGAGAGAGAGAGGAGAAAGTGAAAAAAAAAGAACGGAAGAAAACATCAAAATCCCTGGACTCGAGAATTCCGATCGAGCCCTGCCAATAGCACGGAAATCAGGATCCTGATGGATTGCGTTCGTGCCAACTTCCTCGCGTTCTCGCCCGACCGATAAAGAAGAAGTGACCCTGTCAGAGAGGGTAAGAGACCACCTTGCCCGATTCCTGTCGATATCCTTCCACTGACTCACGAAACGGGCAAGAAACTATGCACTATGATTCAGTTTCGCGAGTTTCTTTGGTCTACTTTGAACAGATGAATTACATGATAAATTTATTGTAGTACTTTGTTATTAGATTTTCCAATTGGATGTATGACGAGTTCATTGAAATGTTAATAATAGGCTGTAGATTGTTTGGAGAAATTTATTGTTACGAGTGGGACATAAAAATTGTACAGCAGTACAAGTATCGATCGAACTTAATCGAATATTTTTGAACGCCTTACTTAGTTTAGTTTCGTTTAATTGGTATTTTTTGAATGTTGAAAGATCTCGTTCGAAACGAACGATTTTATATCATTCACCCTAGAGAAGCATGAATCTATCTGAAAGCATTTTCATCTGGTTTTAATATTGAAAAATATCCGAACTTCTATCCTAATTTAACCTCTGAATTGGCAATTTCACCCCTTTTATATCTTAACAGCTCCATAAATTTATCTACGAATTCTTATAGAAGCTAATTGTGCCTCTGTCGTTATAAACATTCCACAATTTTCAACACAGGGAACACCCATCAAAGTCAAACTTCCATCGCCATTCCGTAAAAAAATATTCCACTAATCTCCTATTCGAATCAAATCGCTCTTTTATCGATCCAATTACAAAAAAAAAAACTACTCTGTCGACAGGCAATCTTCGACACTCTGTTATCACCAAAAAAAAAAGGAACCAAATTGCACCTTCGTTCCTTTCATCCCCAACTCCAGACAATTCGATCTCTTTCGCACTCTGCACCACCGGTGCACTCCCGAGTCCCAGTAAACTCGAGCGAGAGAATCCTTCAACGTGAAAGCAACATCGCTTCTCCACAATTTCTGTAGGAGAATTCAAAAGGCCCCGGCTCGCGTCTGTTCCTTAAAAATTCGTTTCGATAGCGAACTATCAACAGCAGTGGCAGCAGCCTGCTCGTAGATTATTTCTGCCGGTTCTCGAACAAGTTGCCCTTTACTTTGGCGCGTCGAACCGGCTGAATAAGTTTCGATGCATTGGCCCCGGCCGATCCATTATCGGGGAAAACTCTCCTTTCGGACGCGGCCTGGTGAAACGCCGCGATAAAACCCCTTTTTCCGGGATGGTGGGAGAGAGAGAGGGGAATAGGGTTGCAGCTTTGGCGACGGAAGTGGCCCCGAGCCGAGGGGCGAATTCCATCGGCCCCCTCCCCGCCCAGGGATTCGATTTCGGGCGTTGAAATCAGCTTTAGAAGCGGAGAAAGAGCCACCCGGGTCACCTTTGTACCATCCCTCCGTGGGCTAAAAGTCGAACGGTGTCTTCTCTCTATTTTTCCAGCAGATATTGCCCGCCAACTGGCCTGCTCTCAACCCCCGGACGTAACTGGCTCCGGTTACTTTTTTCAGGGCGCAAGTACAAGGTGAGAAAGCGTGCATCGACGTTCGGAAGGGGAGGGGATTTTGATTTTGCACGGGGTAATCGATTACTCGACGTTTGTCTGCTACATGTTTAGGTTCTCTTTGAATTTGAATGGGACGTAATTAGAGATACACGAATATTTCGTGTCCAACGATTCATTTATTTTGGTATATTATTATTTTTTTGTATTGTATTGTATTTGAACTTAGAAGTAGAATTTAATAATTCTCATTAGAAGCTAACTATAAAATACCCACAATTATTAGCTAATTATTGAATTGTGGAACAGAGCTGTGGTAGAATAGGATATAATGTAGAATTATTTTTTAAATGATAGAAATGTGGATGTATATTTATCATTGTGTATTATTATTTTGTATTATATTTGTACGGTATTATATTATACTTAAAATTAAAAGTGGAACGGGATAATTCTCATTGGAAGCTAATTATAAAATACCCCAATTATTAGCTAATTATTGAATTGTGGAACAGAGCGGTTGTAGAATAGAGTATAATATAGAATTATCTTTTAAATGATAGAAACGTTGATGTATATTTATCATTATATATTGTATTATATTTGTGCTGTTATTATACTTAAAATTAAAATTGGAACGGGATAATTCTCATTAGAAGCTAACAATAATAAAATACCCCAATTATTAGTGAAATCGAGAAGCAAGAGGAAGAAAGATTATGTCATATTAATCGTAAATGTAGAAATTAATTCGACTTGAATTTTAAAATATTTGTAAAACACGATTGAATTATTATTCTCTTCGATGGTAATTTAGACACGTCTGGTCAAAAATATCGAAGATTGAAAATTCGATGCAATTATTAAGTGAAAACTCCCCTCAAGAACAGCAAGAGGAACTTGTTTTGCGAAAAAGTAAAAATTAGCAGGTTTATCTAAAAGAAAAAAAGTCACTGAATTAATATTTGAAAAAGACACAGGACGACCTCTGTATCTAAATTCCGTATGGAGAGACTTTGTCTCTGAAATACAAATTCTTTTACAATGTTTTTGCAGAGAATTCTTTCAGAGGAAAGCAATTTTCAATTGAAACTGATGGTTGGCTTTTAAAAATACGTGTACGTTTAAAAAAAAATACCGTTTGCAAAGAGAGAGAAAAAGAGCTTTGATAATCGTGATGGTTTGGCGTGCTTCATTTTCCAGTTTCAGCCGTGATCGATTTCCCAAAATTGTACAGCGTGTTTCCATGGTTTTTGAAAATAACGTGAACGAGCATCGTTATCACGAAGCAATAATGTACATTACACGTGTATAATGTACACGACAGTAACACGTGTACATTAATTAACTGATAATTTACCTCGTAATTTACTTCAAATCAGCGCAACTGATAATTCAAATAATTCGTAACGTAATTGAAAAAACGAAAAAAAATGTCGTCAATTCGAAGAAATTTCAACGCTAAACTCCCCCTCTTAAACGAAGGGAATTATTTCACGCGGAGAGCATAACGAGAAACAGTGAAATAAATGACCGGCCGTCACGTTGGTTTCCCTCGCGGTGAGAGCGTCCCTCTCGAAAAAATCATACAGCTTCCGGTGCCAACACATTTCCGCGTGATTACGAGAATAGCGGCGGCGCTGTTCCGGATGATAAAGCAAGATGGCGCGCGCAGAAATTGGAATTGCCCCGCAGTGGTGTGTCCGGCTGGATTTACGAGTCAGATTAGCTCGCGCATATTTTTATGCGAGATATGTTTTATGCGAGAATTAACAGGCGTTACGTTTCTATTTTATTTTAAGGCCCATTCGCTCTTTGATAGAAATAAATGCCCGGTCTTCGAGCAGCGTGAAAAAATTTACGATCCTGGCTGCCCCGTCGCAGTTCACGTTGTCCGTGAGTGCGTTTCGTAATTATGAAATCGCTCAAAAATATCCATGTATTTTCGCGCATAATAATTGGACTGCGTGGGCATTTTTTTTTTTTTTTTTTTGCATGTAAATTCGTAATTTCTGCGGAAATGAACGCGAAATGAGTAAAAAATTATTTTCTCTGCCAAATATATTAACGCGAGCACTGCAAATTGATATTATTCTTATATATTTAGCCTTGTATTATACATCTTATATTATTATTAGTCTTATATTATGTATCTTATTCTTTATATTAGTCTTGTATAAATATATTTGGTGTATGTGTATGTTATTTTGCAAATTTTTCGAGGCGCGAAATTTCTTTAACTAGGTAAATACTCGAAATAAGCAGGGAATTTTAATTTTTTGGCACGGCCATTGCGTTTAAAAAAGTCAAAGTTGCAGCAAGCTTACGAATTTTCGCGCACTTATTGGGAAATTTAAAGGTACAATTTGAAGGTAAAATTGCACAGAATACATGCAACGTAAAAACGTTGGATAAAACATTAAAATGCTTGGTGTGTAAAACAATTTTCTAGCCGGTTCCAATTGTTTTTTTAAATTATATTCTCGAGAATACGATTTTCATTTATAAAGATTCACCAGGCCTCAGTTACAACTGTGATTTTCATGTCTCAGGAAAATGCACGGCAGCGTTTGTTTCGAGGGAAGACTCGATAGTAATAAAGATTCGATTCGAAATTTCAAAAAATCGACGAAAGCACGGTGTAAAGATCGAAAACGAGGTTTCACTTGGGGATATTTCTGAAAAATTCGCGCGAACGCAGCTTAACGCGACGTATTTTGAAAGAAATTATTAATTCGGGGGAGTTATTGTTCGTTCTAACGAGGGCACAATGTGAAACGTATCGGATTTAACGTGTCAGCGCTCCAAGTTTGAAGTTGCTCGCGAGAACGAGGCTCAAACACACACTTGCGCCGTGCGTTCGATGGCTGTGCTTCGTATAATTATCTGTTAGAATATTCCCAGCTAAATAGGACGGTGGGTATAGCCGGTATCTAAAACGGAATGATTCATACGCGGCTCAAGTTTCGAAGACCGATAATCTGCTAATTCTGCGAGTTTCTACGTTGATAACGTTGATCTTCCCGTTCGTCAAAGAGACTGGCAAATTCGAGTCGAGCGGCTCTGGTTCTTCCAAAATCGTCCGACAATGCTACGAATTTCCACAACCAACCGTTTGTGTGTATGAAAACCGCGAGTTATATGCGAATTTCACGAGACTCCGCCTGAGCATGTCAATATGGTCACTCACTGGGTGTACAATTGGTACTCGAAATCTCTCGGACCAATAATTCAACGTCCTTTCGTTTCTTTGCCGCGAATTTTCGTCTACGAATAATCTCGCGATTTGATGTATCAAGAGAACGCGATTTAAACGTCGGGTAGATTTAGAATTGATCAGTTGCGAAAGATTTGTCCATTTGTCGACGAATTGTATACGAATTTAATCAAGGTTTTTTTTTTTCAGCAAGGATATTCAAACATCGATTATTCGTATAAGTGGGACTTGACGATTCTTTCGTATTCAATAATTCAACAATCGACGTTGTTCGTCGTGAATATTCGTTTTTGAAATTCATGGATTCATTTGATACGATGGACGACGAAACACTAAGGAAACGTGTTTCATGGAAACGCGACTCGGGCTTTCCTGTAGAAAAAGAGAGGATTAACCAGGGAATTAAACAATTCTCTTTGCTCTTTAGAAAGAAGTGTCTTTTTCATATTTATCCACCGGAGATCTGCAAATTTATCAACGAAACGAATTGACAGAGCCGTTTCGCGGAAACGTCTCGCCCCACCTTTTTTCCGTTCTCCAGCGGATTCGGGATTAAACGATTCTTTCTGTTCTTCGTCGTCTCGCGTTTGTCCACGAAGCGAGAGCCGTGTATGCAAATTTATTTAAAAACGGATCGTTTCGCGAGAACGAGTGATTCGAAACTTTCTCTGGCAGACAGCCGGGGTCCATTTTCACTTGTGATAATAAATTTGTAACGGTAATAATTAATTGTTATCTTCAACGTATGAATTGCGGAATTCTGCTAATTTTTATTTCCAGCTAATTTCAACAAATTTCTGTTACCAACAATGTTCTTGAAATATTCTGTTCCAAGTTTCGTCTACCAGTGAGAATAAATGTGTAAACTTAAGCTTATCATTTTCTTTCTCGATTATTATTTGAGATATTTAAATGAAATTGTGTATTAACTATGTATCAGTTGTGCATCATTTTTCCAAATTGCGTACAATTTAACTTTAACTGATATCCAGCAAACGATTCACAGCTCTTGTCTGTAACTGTTGCTTTTATAAAATTTTTTTATAAAATTTGCATAAAAATCCCCTACTTTTTGCATTAAAAAAAATCCTCAGTCTAATATAATATATTAGATTTTATATTAGATAATAATAATATATAAATAATAATATATATAATTAGATTATAATAAGATTATAATATATATATATTAATAATAAGATTGTAATATATATATTAGAATTATATAATTATCTAAATAATTAGATAATAATAATATATATATTAGAATCTTATTATTATCTAATTACATATATATAAAATATAATTAGATAATAATAATATATATTAGAATCTTATTATTATCTAATTATATATATATAATTAATATAATTAATAATATATATAATTTATAATAATATTTATTAATATTATATTTATAATAATTTAATAATATATATAATTAATAATAATATATAAAATATATATATATATATAAAATTAGATAATAATAAGATTCTAATATATATATTTTTTCCTGTAAAGCGACGTTAGGTTAACGTTAAAGCAATATTTTACTTCCAGTCCATTCAACCCCAACAATTCACCCCCTTCTAGTGCCATCCTTCTAACATTATTCAAGGATCAACAGCAGTCGCATTAATAACTGCGCGAATTTTTGCGAACATTGTCCCCCCCCCCCCCCCCCCCTCCAGATAGCGAGGTGGAACACGCAATAATCGCCGGGTCTCGTGAAATTCTTACGCGCGTTATGGAAAGCCGGCTTAATGAATATTGGAAGGGTTGCGCGCGCCGCACCGTCTCCCTAAGTACCTGGAATATATTCATTGCGGGGACCTCGCCATTTATCCGGAACCCTTTGAGAGCGAAAAGGGTGAAAGCAGGGGGCGGGGGGGGGGGGGGTGGCTGGCGAACAGCCGACCTCTTCCACTTCTCTTCGAAACCACCGGCGACCTTCTTCGCCTGGCTCACACGTCACATTATTATTTTCGCTGGCTGGTTTATTCAACGGATTGTCGCGGTTTTCGCTCCTCGGATCCTCTCGCCGCGGATAATTATAGAATAACACGACGAAGGAACAAATCTGTCGGATCGCAGAATCTTTCTTTTGGGATCCTTCTGGCGAGCGCGCGGTGTTAGCTTGTTCGACCTGGTTCGAGAAACTTGCACGGAGAGATGATATCTTCAGAAGGTGTTGATTGAGGTTTTTTTTTATCTTCTGTGAGTGAATTTAAGTTCGATAGAGATAGTTGCAAAGCTTCGTACCAAGTTCCAAAGTTGTCCATTTTTTTTTTTTTTTTTTTGGTATACTTTATATATATGTAATTATGTGTTTTTATATTGCACATTTTCGAAGAAAGCATGATCTGTCGGTTGTTACACAATTCAGATAAATAAATGCTTCTGCAGGTGTGGAACTCGCGCCTCCTGACCGGCTGCATAAATACAAAGGAACCAATTTTTGCACAATTTTTCATTTACTAGCTTCCTCCGGAACAATACGGGAATATACTTTCGCTCGAAAAGAAAAGAAAAAAAAAGAAAAAGAAAAAAACCAGCCGCGGTATCGATCGCCTAATAGCTCCAAGCACCGTGTATTACTTGAACACGTCAGAACTTAACGTGAAACGCTCGTCGACCGAGCAAATATTCCATTTAGTTTCGACTCTGAAAAAAAGGAAACTTTAAATTGCAATCACGTTCGATTCGAAAACCGAGATCGGGAACGAGCCGCCGTTTTCAATCAGCGCCACAATTTCCACGTTACCGTTACATCGACGAGAGAGAGAGAGAGAAAGAGAAAAGAAAGAAAGAAAGAAAAGAGAGAAAGAACACAGGTTATCGAGAGAGAGAGAGAGAGAGAGAGAGAGAGAGAGAGAGAGAGAGAGAGAGAGATAGGTGGAAAAATCGAATGAGAGCGATCGACAGTTGGGTCCCAATCCGGTATTTGCCGGAGTGTTTTCTATTAAAAGCGGCGAATTAGCCAGCAACGCGATCGAAATGATTTACATCGTTTCCCTTTTAGCGTGGCTACGCTAGACGGTTGCCGCCTCTGTATAAACAGCCGCCAATCATTATTAGACCGTCCCATAAACGATTCAGTTGATAGAATATTAAATGAGTCGACTGGGATCGCGAACGAAGACCGACAGGCAAGCTGGCGAGTCGAATGAGTCACACACACACACACACACACACACACATAGAGAGAGAGAGAGAGAGAGAGGGAGAGGGGGTTGATAAAATTAGCGTGGTGCTTTTACAAAGTCTGACTCCGTTTCTACGTCAACGAGAATGGGGATGTGAGAAGGGTTCGAAAAATTCGAAAGGCTCAAAAAGGGTGAGTGGCGTTGAAATTTTGGAGAACCCTTTTTCAGCGTCGAGGCAAAGGTGGATTATCGTTCTGACGGTGCGGTGAATTTCGCGTTGCTTTCTTTTCCTTTTCTCCCTCCCTCCCTCTCTCTCTCTCTCTCTCTCTCTCTCTCTCTCTCTCTCTCTCTCTCTGTGTGTTTAATTTCGTTTCTCCCTTCCCCCTCGTTTTTCCTCGAGTGTTTGAAATATGACGAATATATGTATGTATGTATGTATGTAGGAGTTTGTCGTTGCCGCGTTTGTCTTTCTCGTTGATAAATTAATCTGTTGTTGAATATTTCGCTGAGTGGATACCTCAATTTGCCAGAGAGATGTAATGTTTATTAGCGGTGAATATGCAGTGAAAATAAAATGTGATGTTGACAGTGATCTTATCGAATGGTTATTATATATATTTACATCTTGCAATCCCCTTTTTCCATATATTAAACATATGATATGTTCAATAAATATCGGAAAGATATATTGAAGATATTTGGAAAGTATATATAAATGTATCTGATATATTGACAAAAATACAGATGCATAATTCACGTTAAGCGTTTCAATTTACTAGAGTAGTGAATATACAGTATATAATATGTCTTTGTTTATTGAATATTGAATATAAAATATTTCTAAATGCTGGCACAATTTTACAATACAATTCTAGATTTATAATGATACGCATAATATTAGAAAATGTCGTCGTAAAGAGCTTGAAAAAGCTCTTAGTAACTCTTGTTCACTCTTTCGAAAGCCCTGACTACTAACTAAATATCATATCGTATTCATTTCAGTTTTCCTTTTATCTTTACCTTGACCCAACTCATCCAACTCTTCTCCGCCTCGGAGACACTTAAAACATAATGAGTATCCTTCAATATTATATCGTATCGTCAGAGATCCTGTTAGCCGCCATTTTATTGCTGCACCAGAAACAAATTTTCACGTCAGATTTTTCTTTTTATTGAACATTTCAAGTTATTCTAGTACATAATAACAAATAGACGGCAGATTTCTATGCGTTTTTAAATTTTTGCCAACGTAATTAATAAAATAAAAAATTTTCTTTTACCTGTTATTGTAATTATTATTCTCCGTTGGATATTTTGTATGTTTTAGCATACTGTGAACATTGTGTGTATTTTTTCCATAAATGGACGAAAATCCACAGTCCAATAATAGACGAAGGAAAAATAAAATGGAAGAAAGCAGCGGAAGTATCTTCTTTACCAGCACAATTATATTTTCTGATGACAGATAATTGTCCAATTATTATTGAAGATTCTTTCCTAGATATTCGACGAAATAAATAAATAAGACTCCATCGTTACTTACAAATATCGCCGCCACGCCTTCGCCGATCTATATTAATTTTACAATTCTGCAGTTACCCCCACATTCGAATCACCCGTTTAAAGCAACAGGGATTAATCAAGCTTAAACGCTGTCGTTCAACTACAACCTGCCACTAAATACATTCCACGAACATCCTTCATCGTAATTAATTTCCACCTGCATACGCGCGTGTATCAGTTCCACGGAATAACTTTAACGAAATAACAGCAGTTAATACTCAACTGTACTGTCGTAGCGCCCAACTGCAGACATCCCACTCACCACCGAGTTCCTCCGTGTGTCCATTTCTCTTCTTCTCTTGTTTCTCTCTTTACCTCGGCCCAACCATCGAGCCAGCCCTCTCTCCCCTTTCATTTCTCTCATCCTCCGCACTTTTCCTTTTTTCGTCGGTTCTCCTGGCTGGATTCCTTGCCGCCACTCGAGCCAGGCGAACGCATCACCGGGGGCCAGCTTCCTGGTGCTTGTGGCTTTAATCACGTTAATGCAGGTCCGCGCAGTTCGGCGGTCGTTTCGTTAATTCCCCGGCCGTTTCAATCGCTCCATCGAGCGAACCCTCGTTATGCCCGATGCATATACAATGCACCTCCTACTCCTGGCAGCGAAGCTCGCGAAAACACCGAAATCCTTCGTTCAGCCAGCGCGCTTTTGCCAATCTTGTTACTCGACGGTTGACCCGATGTCCGAATGCGTGTTTCGTTGTTAACGGCGATTTCTATGAATTTCTAAGAAACTTGAGAGTGGAGTGTACGAAATAAAATTCGAATGTAATGGAATTGCTGAGTCCACAAAATGTTGAAATGTGAGATACTTAGGGAGTTAAATTAAATCACAAAATGTTTAAAAGTGAGATATTTAGAGAGTTAACTAAATCACAAAATGTTAAAAAGTGAGATATTTAGGGAGCTAATTAAATCACAAAATGTTGGAAAGTGAGATATTTAGAGAATTAACTAAATTAGAAAATGTTAAAAAGTGAGATATTTAGGAAGCTGAGTCATAAAATGTTGGAAAGTGAGATATTTAGAGAATTAACTAAATTACAAAATGTTGAAAAGTGAAATATTTAGGAAGCCAAGTCACCAAATGTTGAAGAGTGAAATATCTAGGAAGCCAAATCACAAAATGTTGAAGAGTAAAATATTTAGAAAGCCAAGTCACAAAATGTTGAAGAGTGAAATATTTAGGAAGCCAAGTCACAATATGTTGGAAAGTGAGATATTTAGGGAGTTAAGTCACCAAATTTTAAAAAATATTGAGAAGTGAGATATTTAGGAAGCTAATTAAATCGCAAAATTTTGAAAAATGAGATATTCAGGAAGCTAAGTCGCTAAATTTTAAAGAGTGAGATATTTAGGGGGCTAACTAAGTCACAACATGTTGAAAAGTGAGATATTTAGGAAGCTGACTAAGTCACAAAATGTTGAAAAGTGTGATATTTAGGAAGCTAAGTTACTAAATTTTGAAAAGTAAGATATTTAGAGAGCTAACTAAGTCACAAAATGTTGAAGAGTGAGATATTTAGGAAGCTAAGTTACTAAATTTTGAAAAGTAAGACATTTAGGGGGCTGACTAAGTCACAAAATGTTGAAGAATGAAATATTTAGGGAGCTAAGTCACAGAATGTTGAAAAATGAGATACTTATTCATTCTGACTTATCTCATAATTTACAGCTAAATGGTAAAATTTTTTATTGATAGCTTTGCAACATGTGTATTGTAATTTTTCTACAATAGAGAATAATATTCATATGTTTACGTAATATTCATAACAGTTACACGCAATTTTGCAACAAGCCATCACGAGCATTCAAGTATTATGAAAAAAAAATGACCCGTATTTCAGAAAGATTTTTCAGTATTCAGTTATAAATTCACATTCTGGTTTCTCGTTGTAAAACGACAGGTGGCAGTTGGCAACAAGAGTGGCATTTTCGAAGCGGAATCTAATTGTTGGTTAGAACGCGCGTGATTAATTTGTATTAATTTAGCTGACGGATGGTAATGATGCACGTTGAGACGAGGGTCTCTGTGGCGATTACAGGGGACTTAAGTGGGTTTTCAGCGGGGCTGTCGTTGCTAGTTTTCGTTCGTGTCTCGTTCGAGCGATTCTTGGATTAATTGGACGCTTAATACAGCAGGATTGGCGAATTTTATCGATTGCCGGAAATTTATGGAATAATTCCAGAGGAATTTCGTGTGAGGGTTTTTGGTAAATTGGATTCGATCTGGGAACGATAAATAATGAAATTAATGGGACGACAAAAATGTATTTAATACCGTAAGATGAAAAATGCTCTCTCGTTACAATTTTACTGCAACACAATATTTTACCAAAATTAAATATTCCAGCCTGTAAGCAAAACTTGTAAATCAGTGTGTCACTATCGATAGAAAAAAGAAAAAAAAAGTATAATATACCTGACGTAAAAGTACACTCATTCTTACAATATTATACTAACAATGTCGAAGAGAAGGAATGAAATCGTTTCATTAAAGTGAATTTGAAAATTGATTGAGTATAATTGAATTTACTTAATCTCGCGCGAATAATCAACACGAGGATATTTTATGAAAACGGAAAGTTAGTACAGAGTAAAATTATTTCATTTAAGGCGTCATTTTCAAGAAAACACGTTTCGAATATGTTTCATTAAAAATTATCTCGCTACACTTGGCGTGCCTGATGAATTTTCAAATTCGATTTTCTCGAAAAAATAGTGAAAAAATTTCATTCTTTCCTTTCTTCCACCACTAGTTACGGGACACCCTGCATAAGCAAAGAGTTTGAAACTCCAAGTCAATCCTCGGCGACAATTTTTCAAATTATACGAAAAGTGAAGTGAACTAAAAGTAAAAATTTCTCGGTGATAATTTTTAAGTAAAATCGTAGCTTCATCCAGTTTAACTTCCCCTCGAGCACCATCGAAAATCTCGGAAACATCGGCGTTATTCGTCGATTTACAGGCGTACGAGAGAGCGTAGTAAAGTGTTTATCTATTCTAGTGTAATTCGAGCAGTAAATCCGGACTCGATCCATCAACGCGATAAGCAATTGTTATCATCTTTGGGTAAAATTTCGTTGTCGAACAGCGTTTATACGGGGGTTATACGGATGGTGTATGGAGATATCGATTTTCCGGTGGTTGCGTTACGGTTTGTGGAAAAGCGTTTGTGCGTCGCTGGTAAGTACCAGGGAACTCCGATTGTTCGCTAATTAACCCCGGGGCCCGAATTGGCCCGTTGACTTTTCGATCCAATTTATCCGCGGAATTATTACGCGCGGCCCCAGCATCGGAAAATAATAGTTTCGCGTCGTTAACGCGGCCCTCCGATAAACAACCACTGTCGACCGTTTTCCAATTTATCGCGAAAGGAATAATTAACATAAAAGTTCGACGACGACGAACGAGGTTATACCCGACGTTTCGCAAACGATGAATTTAACCTCTTGCGTCGAGAATATTTGGCCCAATAGTTGCAATATTTTCTCAGTTTTAACAACGTTGCGCTGGCAGCTGATTGCGGACCATAACGAGTGACCCAAACCGTATATAACAATTCGTCCCTTTTTCGAGGATTTTAATTTTACAGTCGAAACGGTAAATTTCGAACGTTCGTACAAACACATGGTTTTCTGAATGAAAATTAAGAAATACTATTTATCAAAATGTTGCAAAGAATGTTCACAGCATCGTGCATGTTTGTGTTTCTCGTTACCTCTGCATTCCATTAACCACGTTGCGCTGGCAACTGATTGCGGACCATAACGAGTGACCCGAACCGTACACAACAATTCGTCGCTTTCGTTTTGAACTCGTCCGTATGATGTCACTACATAGAAATTATTGTACAGATATAATATGAATAATGTTTATTTAATGAAAATTATGATAATAGAACAACACGTAATTAAACGGGACAAATTGCTTCAAAACAACACGAATTAACAACTCAGATGTTCGATTCTGTTAGATCCTTAAAGATATTTTCCCATAGCTTTTAAAATTAGATCTCTAGATCTTCGAGTCTCTTTAGACTTTTTAGATTTTTAAACATCTGGATTTGTTGATTTTTAGATCCTCAGACATTCCTCTCGATCCCTTGGATATTTGTCTCGGGAGTCAAGCCGATCTCGCTCGTACAGAGATCAATTAAGATACGATTCGTTCAACGATTCGTTCAAGGCTCCGAGTGTATCGGTTCTGATCGGCGATTCGCCGCAGAAATTGCGACGGCCGCATTCAATGGACCACCATCGAAAGCGTTTTAACCGCATTAAGCGGACGTGAACAAATAGCTCGTCGGGCCTGCTGTGTGTCTCGTTATTTACCGAAGAGCAGGACAGACGCGAGAAAGACGTACGAAGGTGGAAGAGAGAGAGAGAGAGAGAGAGAGCTGGAGCCAATTGGTTGGCCAAAGGTCCAAGTCAAGAACAATGTCGAAGCAAGTTTAGATTCGCCTCTGTTCCTTGTCTCTCGTCCTGTCTTTCTCTCTATCCTCTCTCGCTTTACCTTTGCTCACCTTATAACACATACACGTACACACACAAACATATATATATATATATATATATATGTTTCTCGTCTCTCTGCGGGAAAATGGCCAGGTAGGAAGAGAAGGAGAGCCAGGAGACGATTACTACTCGACCTCATCCTTCACGAAATTCCCTCGTCTAAATTCTGGATCCCAGCCCACCGGGACGTCTGTATCCTTCTCTGGTTCCTTCATAATTGACCGTATTCCGCTTCTTCGCCGACACTTCTCTGTTCCTCCCCCCTAACCGTGGCGTTGCCTCTTTTCCATTCCTTTTAGCTTTCTGGAGGAGTCGTGCGTAGCAGTTGCGTCCCGTCGATAAAACAGTTTTCAACTTTCAGACATTCGGGTCATTCGATTTTTCGCGTAATTTGTAAATGCTTTGGATCTTGCGTATGTTGCTTGTTTGAAAGATGGATTTGGAGTTTCAACGTATTCAATTTTCAGATATTTTTAATATTTGGATTCTTCTCGATTCTCAGATACTTGGATCTTTAGAGCTTCATCTGGGTTTTTAGATGTTTAGAATTTTATTCGGTTTTTCAATACTTGGATTCTTCCTTTTTCTCAATTTTCAGATGCTTGGATCTTTAGAGTTTTATCTGGGTATCCGAATTATCAGATTTTTAAATATTTGGACTCTTCCTCTTCTCGATTTTCAGATGCTTGAATCTTTAGAGTTTTATCCGAATTTTCAGATTTTTAAATACTTGGATTCTTCCTCTTCTCGATTTTCAGATGCTTGGATCTTTAGAGTTTTATCTAGATATCCGAATTTTCAGATTTTTGTGTTCTTGGATTCTTCCTCTCCTCGATTTTCAGATGCTTGAATCTTTAGAGTTTCATCTAGATATCCGAATTTTCAGATTTTTATGTATTCTTGGATTCTTCCATTTCTCGACTTTCAGACGCTTGGATCTTTAGAGTTTTACCTGAGTCTTTAAATTTTTAGAGTTTCATCCGGATTTTTCGATTTTTCAAATATTTAAATTCTCCTCGACTTCCAGGTGCTTGGATCTTTAAAGTTTAAGTATTTGCACTTTCAGATCTTTCAATATTTATCTTGGTTATCTTTTTTAACTTCTTAAAACTCTAATTCGATCCTCGGAGTTTCAAATATTTCTCTCAGCTCTTCAAACTTTCTATCACTACCAGATCTTTTTCGATCGCAGGATCCCTTCCAAATATATTTCAAATTTTCGGTCAGGTTATGAAGCGCAAGGAGTTGTCAATTTTCCGAAATTATTCGCGTCCTGCTCGAACAAAGTTCTACAGGAACTTCGTGAAATGTATATTAATAACTCGAGGGATCACGTTCACTCCGGCGATTCTTGGGAAATTGATCTTGGAAAATCTCCAGTCTACGGGGCATATCTGAGGGTACTCTACTAGATGAATCTTTATCTAACGCGGAGACATTTCCGTAAGTGGTTCCTTCAATCTAATCCGTTGAAACAATCTCTAATTTGTTTAATCCGCTCCTGCGAATTTTCTTAAAAATCTCTTCAAAAATCGAAGATCAAAGCTCTCGCGGGAGAATCGGCCAAGAAATTTTCAATTTTTATGTCAATCGTTTCGTCTCGCAGAGCAATCTGATCGTCTCGACCTTTATATACATAATTCTCTTTCTCTCTCTCTCTCTCTCTTTGAAGTTCTCTTTTCCAACTGTTTAACTTTACACTCCTTGACACCTGGTTTTCGTATTTCTCTCGCGTTCAGCGCCGATCTTGTTCGGCAAATTAGCTCGCCGTCCAAGCGGAAACCGAATCGTCGATTTTTCTGCAAACGGCGGCACGTTCCGCTCGATTCCGTGGCCAGTCGTCTAATTACCTTAACTGTTAACTTCCCGTCGCGAAAAACACTCGAGCAAACGTACACCCATAATTAAATGAGCAATCTGAGCGGTACAACGATAATTTTGCAGCATCGACGGTAAAATTGATCGTCCAATCAAATAGTAGAACGCCTTGCATATAATTGGAGTTGAAAGAGATCGTTCAGAGTTCAATTTTGGCATTTTCCGCGATCAATTTATCTCTCTGGATCACTTAGAAAACAATCGTTTGCATTTTCTTCGATCAATTCATCCGTGGTTACTTGCAGTATTCTGATATCCGACATTTTGAAATTTTTTTTTCTTAGCGCCAATAGTTTGAAGTTTCTATTAAAAAGAAATCATTTGAGATTGGGATTTTTAAAAATTTCTCTGCGACAAATTCACTTACAAAAATAACGTGCCTGGTTATTAGAATTTCTTACAACTGGTTCAGATTAGCTGGAATCTAATTTTTCCATTTATGGCTGCTCCCGCGTGTATTCTAACACCGGATTTTTTTTGGAATTTTCTTCTCGCGTTAAAAGCGTGGGATTTTTTTCGGAAACGCGCGAGAGAAATCGCTCGAAATCGTGGGATTTTTTCAAAAAAAATCCCCCGCGATAAATTTATTTAGTTACGCGCTACCTTTTAAAATCAAATTTTTGGGATATTTTTGCAACGAATTCATTCGGTTTTTTTACCCGTGGAAATTGAATTTTTTGCAGTTTTCTAGTGTAATATTTTCTAGTGGAATATTTTCGTAGTAAATTCACTAGGAACCTTTTAAAATCGAATTTTTGGGAACCGTGATGGATTTGCCCATTGGAGATCGTCTGAAATCGAATCATTTACAATAAACTCTCCGAACTAAAAGCTTCCGGAATAGATTTACATTGTCGATGAGTTCTTTTGAAGAATTTGGATAAATCTTTTCACACACGTGTGCTACGTGCAATTAAAATAAACAGATAACGATTAAAATACATTTATACTGCACAATATAATTCATATTGAAATAAATTTATATTGTACGATTATATTACGTATCTGTCTAAATACAAAATTAACATTCACTTTGACGAGAGATGCAACTGCAAAAGAGTCTGTTATTTGCCGC